>NW_026262818.1:937500-940000 GCF_025434085.1 Hippocampus zosterae
CGGGGTGAATAGTGTTGGAACGCGGCCCGCGGAAGTCGTAGCGGCCGGAGGTACCGGGGGCGAAGCCCCGGCCCGGCCCGGCCCGGCGGCCGAGTGTGGCCGGGGAAGAGGCCTCTTGGTCGGATTGGGAAAATAAACTAATCCCCCCATTCATTTCAATGGTCGGAGGTACCAGGGGTAAGCCTGGCGGTACCAGGGGTAAGCCGGGGGGTACCAGGGGTAAGCCTGGCGGTACCAGGGGTAAGCCGGGGGGTACCAGGGGTAAGCCTGGCGGTACCAGGGGTAAGCCGGGGGGTACCAGGGGTAAGCCTGGAGGTACCAGGGGTAAGCCGGGGGGTACCAGGGGTAAGCCAGGGCCGTCTCGGCCGCGGAGAGTTGCCCGGGGAAGAGGCCTCTTGGTCGGGGTGAATAGTGTTGGAACGCGGCCCGCGGAAGTCGTAGCGGCCGGAGGTACCGGGGGCGAAGCCCCGGCCCGGCCCGGCGGCCGAGTGTGGCCGGGGAAGAGGCCTCTTGGTCGGATTGGGAAAATAAAATAATCCCCCCATTCATTTCAATGGTCGGAGGTACCAGGGGTAAGCCTGGCGGTACCAGGGGTAAGCCTGGCGGTACCAGGGGTAAGCCGGGGGGTACCAGGGGTAAGCCTGGAGGTACCAGGGGTTAGCCTGGAGGTACCAGGGGGTAAGCCGGGGGGTACCAGGGGTAAGCCTGGAGGTACCAGGGGTTAGCCTGGAGGTACCAGGGGTAAGCCAGGGCCGTCTCGGCCGCGGAGAGTTGCCCGGGGAAGAGGCCTCTTGGCCGGGGTGAATAGTGTTGGAACGCGGCCCGCGGAAGTCGTAGCGGCCGGAGGTACCGGGGGCGAAGCCCCGGCCCGGCCCGGCCCGGCGGCCGAGTGTGGCCGGGGAAGAGGCCTCTTGGTCGGATTGGGAAAATAAAATAATCCCCCCATTCATTTCAATGGTCGGAGGTACCAGGGGTAAGCCTGGCGGTACCAGGGGTAAGCCGGGGGGTACCAGGGGTAAGCCTGGCGGTACCAGGGGTAAGCCGGGGGGTACCAGGGGTAAGCCTGGCGGTACCAGGGGTAAGCCGGGTGGTACCAGGGGTAAGCCTGGAGGTACCAGGGGTAAGCCGGGGGGTACCAGGGGTAAGCCAGGGCCGTCTCGGCCGTGGAGAGTTGCCCGGGGAAGAGGCCTCTTGGTCGGGGTGAATAGTGTTGGAACGCGGCCCGCGGAAGTCGTAGCGGCCGGAGGTACCGGGGGCGAAGCCCCGGCCCGGCCCGGCGGCCGAGTGTGGCCGGGGAAGAGGCCTCTTGGTCGGATTGGGAAAATAATAAAAAAAAAAAAAAAAAATCCCCATTCATTTCAATGGGCGTGGGGGGGGGGCGGCTCGGTGGCCGAGCGTGGGCGTGGAAGAGGCCTCTTGGTCGGATTGGGAAAATAAAAAAATCCCCCCATTCATTTCAATGGGCGGCGGTACCAGGGGTAAGCCTGGAGGTACCAGGGGTAAGCTTGGAGGTACCAGGGGTAAGCCTGGCGGTACCAGGGGTAAGGCAGTACCGATTTTGGTCGTTAGGGGCGCTGTAGTAGGTAAGAGTCAGGGGGTGAAGGAAGGCTAAAGGCTTAGAAGGTGAGCGATCACCAAAATACCTTCGGAAACGTATATAGGAGAGCATGTTTCGAGCAAGTGACCTCCATTGAGAGTCACCGGAGTCCCCTCAGACAATTATCCGACCATCGTGAGGGTGTCTCCAGCCACCCACAGCGCTTAGCCGGCCTCTTACTTTGAAAAATGTTCTATCTCCCCACTTTCGGCTAAATTTCTAAGTCCCCCTCCGGGCGGTCGACGGCAGTTGGGAAGGCCGCCCGAGAGGCGCTCCGGGCGGGTAGCCCGGGCGAAACGCCGGCCTCTGACGGCGGAGCTCCGCACTTTCGGCTATTTTCTAAGTCCCCCTCCGGGCGGTCGACGGCAGTTGGGAAGGCCGCCCGAGAGGCGCTCCGGGCGGGTAGCCCGGGCGAAACGCCGGCCTGTGACGGCGGAGCTCCGCACTTTGAAAAATTTTCAATCTCCCCACATTCGGCTATTTCCTAAGTCCCCCTCCGGGCGGTCGACGGCGGGCGCGCAGCCGGGGGAGGCGTTTCCCCCGGCGGCCCCGGCGAGTCGTATCCCCACCCCTCCACCCCCCAACACCTTTCTCTCTTCCACATCGCACCACAGCGACCACTGACCGATACGCAACAGAGACCCGCCTTCGGAGGGCCCCCGCCGGCACCGGCCACGCGCCGGCGCTCGGGCGGACGGCTCCTTCGGCTTGCGGGTCGACCCCCGCGCTGCGACGGGCGTGCCCCCCGGGGCACCACCGGCGCAGCGCGAACCCGATCGGCGGCGAGGCCGAGCCGACCCCCCGCGCCTAGCGCGGTCACCCAGCCGTCCTACCACCGGACCCCCCCGCCGCTCCCGCCCCATCTCCCGCGCCACCCTCCTCGGGACGGAGGGTGGCGCTCCC
>NW_026262818.1:1245000-1330000 GCF_025434085.1 Hippocampus zosterae
TTTGGAACGCGGCCCGCGGAAATAGTAGCGGCTGGAGGTACCGGGGGCGAAGCCCGTCCCGGCCCGGCGGCCGAGTTAAAAAAAAAAATAATCCCCGTGCAGTCTCAATGGCGGGGTGCGGGCCGGCCCGGCGGCCGGGTGTGGCCGGAGAAGAGGCCTCTTGGCCGGGGTTAATAGTTTTGGAACGCGGCCCGCGGAAATAGTAGCGGCTGGAGGTACCGGGGGCGAAGCCCGCCCCGGCCCGGCGGCCGAGTTAAAAAAAAAAAAAAATCCCCGTGCAGTCACAA
Source organism: Hippocampus zosterae (assembly GCF_025434085.1). Taxonomy (NCBI): domain Eukaryota; kingdom Metazoa; phylum Chordata; class Actinopteri; order Syngnathiformes; family Syngnathidae; genus Hippocampus; species Hippocampus zosterae. Next base: position 1,245,288 of record NW_026262818.1, read on the forward strand.
TGGCGGGGTGCGGGCCGGCCCGGTGGCCGGGTGTTGCCGGAGAAGAGGCCTCTTGGCCGGGGTTAATAGTTTTGGAACGCGGCCCGCGGAAATAGTAGCGGTTGGAGGTACCGGGGGCGAAGCCCGCCCCGGCCCGGCGGCCGAGTTAAAAAAAATAATAATCCCCGTTCAGTCTCAATGACGGGGTGCGGGCCGGCCCGGTGGCTGGGTGTGGCCGGAAAAGAGGCCTCTTGGCCGGGGTTAATAGTTTTGGAACGCGGCCCGCGGAAATAGTAGCGGCTGGAGGTACCGGGGGCAAAGCCCGCCCCGGCCCGGCGGCCGAGTTAAAAAAAAAAAAAATCCCCGTGCAGTCTCAATGGCGGGGTGCGGGCCGGCCCGGTGGCCGGGTGTGGCCGGAGAAGAGGCCTCTTGGCCGGGGTTAATAGTTTTGGAACACGGCCCGCGGAAATAGTAGCGGCTGGAGGTACCGGGGGCGAAGCCCGCCCCGGCCCGGCGGCCGAGTTAAAAAAAATAATAATCCCCGTGCAGTCTCAATGGCGGGGTGCGGGCCGGCCCGGCGGCCGGGTGTGGCCGGAGAAGAGGCTTATTGGCCGGGGTTAATAGTTTTGGATCGCGGCCCGCGGAAATAGTAGCGGCTGGAGGTACCGGGGGCGAAACCCGCCCCGGCCCGGCGGCCGAGTTAAAAAAAATAATAATCCCCGTGCAGTCTCAATGGCGGGGTGCGGGCCGGCCCGGCGGCCGGTTGTGGCCGGAGAAGAGGCCTCTTGGCCGGGGTTAATAGTTTTGGAACGCGGCCCGCGGAAATAGTAGCGGCTGGAGGTACCAGGGGCGAAGCCCGCCCCGGCCCGGCGGCCGAGTTAAAAAAAAAAAAATCCCCGTGCAGTCTCAATGGCGGGGTGCGGGCCGGCCCGGTGGCCGGGTGTGGCCGGAGAAGAGGCCTCTTGGCCGGGGTTAATAGTTTTGGAACGCGGCCCGCGGAAATAGTAGCGGCTGGAGGTACCGGGGGCGAAGCCCGCCCCGGCCCGGCGGCCGAGTTAAAAAAAATAATAATGCCCATGCAGTCTCAATGGCGGGGTGCGGGCCGGCCCGGCGGCCGGGTATGGCCGGAGAAGAGGCCTCTTGCCCGGGGTGAATAGTGTTGGAAGGCGGCCCGCGGAAATAGTAGCGGCTGGAGGTACCGGGGGCGAAGCCCTCCCCGGCCCGGCGGCCGAGTTAAAAAAAATAATAATCCCCGTTCAGTCTCAATGGCGGGGTGCGGGCCGGCCCGGCGGCCGGGTGTGGCCGGAGAAGAGGCCTCTTGGCCGGGGTTAATAGTTTTGGAACGCGGCCCGTGGAAATAGTAGCGGCTGGAGGTACCGGGGGCGAAGCCCGTCCCGGCCCGGCGGCCGAGTTAAAAAAAATAATAATCCCCGTGCAGTCTCAATGGCGGGGTGCGGGCCGGCCCGGCGGCCGGGTGTGGCCGGAGAAGAGGCCTCTTGGGGTTAATAGTTTTGGAACGCGGCCCGCGGAAATAGTAGCGGCTGGAGGTACCGGGGGCGAAGCCCGCCCCGGCCCGGCGGCCGAGTTAAAAAAAATAATAATCCCCATGCAGTCTCAATGGCGGGGTGCGGGCCGGCCCGGTGGCCGGGTGTTGCCGGAGAAGAGGCCTCTTGGCCGGGGTTAATAGTTTTGGAATGCGGCCCGCGGAAATAGTAGCGGCTGGAGGTACCGGGGGCGAAGCCCGCCCCGGCCCGGCGGCCGAGTTAAAAAAAATAATAATCACCGTTCAGTCTCAATGGCGGGTTGCGGGCCGGCCCGGTGGCCGTGTGTGGCCGGAGAAGAGGCCTCTTGGCCGGTGTTAATAGTTTTGGAACGCGGCCCGCGGAAATAGTAGCGGCTGGAGGTACCGGGGGCGAAGCCCGCCCCGGCCCGGCGGCCGAGTTAAAAAAAAAATAATCCCCGTGCAGTCTCAATGGCGGGGTGCGGGCCGGCCCGGTGGCCGGGTGTGGCCGGAGAAGAGGCCTCTTGGCCGGGGTTAATAGTTTTGGAACGCGGCCCGCGGAAATAGTAGCGGCTGGAGGTACCGGGGGCGAAGCCCGCCCCGGCCCGGCGGCCGAGTTAAAAAAAAAATAATCCCCGTGCAGTCTCATTGGCGGGGTGCGGGCCGGCCCGGCGGCCGGTTGTGGCCGGAGAAGAGGCCTCTTGGCCGGGGTTAATAGTTTTGGAACGCGGCCCGCGGAAATAGTAGCGGCTGGAGGTACCGGGGGCGAAGACCGCCCCGGCCCGGCGGCCGAGTTAAAAAGAATAATAATCCCCGTTCAGTCTCAATGGCGGGGTGCGGGCCGGCCCGGCGGCCGGGTGTGGCCGGGGAAGAGGCCTCTTGCCCGGGGTGAATAGTGTTGGAACGCGGCCCGCGGAAATAGTAGCGGCTGGAGGTACCGGGGGCGAAGCCCGGCCCGGCGGCCGAGTTAAAAAAAAAACAATAATCCCCGTTCAGTCTCAATGGCGGGGTGCGGGCCGGCCCGGCGGCCGGGTGTGGCCGGGGAAGAGGCCTCTTGCCCGTGGTGAATAGTGTTGGAACGCGGCCCGCGGAAATAGTAGCGGCTGGAGGTACCGGGGGCGAAGCCCGCCCCGGCCCGGCGGCCGAGTTAAAAAAAAAAAAAATCCCCGTTCAGTCTCAATGGCGGGGTGCGGGCCGGCCCGGCGGCCGGGTGTGGCCGGAGAAGAGGCCTCTTGGCCGGGGTTAATAGTTTTGGAACGCGGCCCGCGGAAATAGTAGCGGCTGGAGGTACCGGGGGCGAAGCCCGTCCCGGCCCGGCGGCCGAGTTAAAAAAAATAATAATCCCCGTGCAGTCTCAATGGCGGGGTGCGGGCCGGCCCGGCGGCCGGGTGTGGCCGGAGAAGAGGCCTCTTGGCCGGGGTTAATAGTTTTGGAACGCGGCCCGCGGAAATAGTAGCGGCTGGAGGTACCGGGGGCGAAGCCCGCCCCGGCCCGGCGGCCGAGTTAAAAAAAAATAATAATCCCCGTGCAGTCTCAATGGCGGGGTGCGGGCCGGCCCGGTGGCCGGGTGTTGCCGGAGAAGAGGCCTCTTGGCCGGGGTTAATAGTTTTGGAATGCGGCCCGCGGAAATAGTAGCGGCTGGAGGTACCGGGGGCGAAGCCCGCCCCGGCCCGGCGGCCGAGTTAAAAAAAAAAAAATCACCGTTCAGTCTCAATGGCGGGTTGCGGGCCGGCCCGGTGGCCGGGTGTGGCCGGAGAAGAGGCCTCTTGGCCGGGGTTAATAGTTTTGGAACGCGGCCCGCGGAAATAGTAGCGGCTGGAGGTACCGGGGGCGAAGCCCGCCCCGGCCCGGCGGCCGAGTTAAAAAAAATAATAATCCCCGTGCAGTCTCAATGGCGGGGTGCGGGCCGGCCCGGCGGCCGGGTGTGGCCGGAGAAGAGGCCTCTTGGCCGGGGTTAATAGTTTTGGAACGCGGCCCGCGGAAATAGTAGCGGCTGGAGGTACCGGGGGCGAAGCCCGCCCCGGCCCGGCGGCCGAGTTAAAAAAAATAATAATCCCCGTTCAGTCTCAATGGCGGGGTGCGGGCCGGCCCGGTGGCCGGGTGTGGCCGGAGAAGAGGCCTCTTGGCTGGGGTTAATAGTTTTGGAACGCGGCCCGCGGAAATAGTAGCGGCTGGAGGTACCGGGTGCGAAGCCCGCCCCGGCCCGGCGGCCGAGTTAAAAAAAATAATAATCCCCGTGCAGTCTCAATGGCGGGGTGCGGGCTGCACTCGGCCACCGAGTGCGGCGGGCAGCAGGCCTCTTGGACAGGTTGAGAGAAAAAAAAATTATAATCCCCGTGCAGTCTCAATGGCGGGGTGCGGGCCGGCCCGGCGGCCGAGTGTGGCCGGGGAAGAGGCCTCTTGGCCGGGGTGAATAGTGTTGGAACGCGGCCCGCAGAAATAGTAGCGGTTGGAGGTACCGGGGGCGAAGCCCGCCCCGGCCCGGCGGCCGAGTTAAAAAAAAAAAAAATCCCCGTTCAGTCTCAATGGCGGGCAGCAGGCTGCACTCAGCCGCCGAGTGCGGCGGGCAGCAGGCCTCTTGGACAGGTTGAGAGATAAAAAAATAATAATCCCCGTGCAGTCTCAATGGCGGGGTGCGGGCCGGCCCGGCGGCCGGGTGTGGCCGGAGAAGAGGCCTCTTGGCCGGGGTAAATAGTTTTGGAACGCGGCCCGCGGAAATAGTAGCGGCTGGAGGTACCGGGGGCGAAGCCCGCCCCGGCCCGGCGGCCGAGTTAAAAAAAAAAAAAATCCCCGTGCAGTCTCAATGGCGGGGTGCGGGCCGGCCCGGTGGCCGGGTGTTGCCGGAGAAGAGGCCTCTTGGCCGGGGTTAATAGTTTTGGAACGCGGCCCGCGGAAATAGTAGCGGCTGGAGGTACCGGGGGCGAAGCCCGCCCCGGCCCGGCGGCCGAGTTAAAAAAAATAATAATCCCCGTTCAGTCTCAATGGCGGGGTGCGGGCCGGCCCGGTGGCCGGGTTGGCCGGGGTTAATAGTTTTGGAACGCGGCCCGCGGAAATAGTAGCGGCTGGAGGTACCGGGGGCGAAGCCCGCCCCGGCCCAGCGGCCGAGTTAAAAAAAATAATAATCCCCGTGCAGTCTCAATGGCGGGGTGCGGGCCGGCCCGGTGGCCGGGTGTTGCCGGAGAAGAGGCCTCTTGGCCGGGGTTAATAGTTTTGGAATGCGGCCCGCGGAAATAGTAGCGGCTGGAGGTACCGGGGGCGAAGCCCGCCCCGGCCCGGCGGCCGAGTTAAAAAAAAAAATAATCACCGTTCAGTCTCAATGGCGGGTTGCGGGCCGGCCCGGTGGCCGGGTGTGGCCGGAGAAGAGGCCTCTTGGCCGGTGTTAATAGTTTTGGAACGCGGCCCGCGGAAATAGTAGCGGCTGGAGGTACCGGGGGCGAAGCCCGCCCCGGCCCGGCGGCCGAGTTAAAAAAAAAATAATCCCCGTGCAGTCTCAATGGCGGGGTGCGGGCCGGCCCGGTGGCCGGGTGTGGCCGGAGAAGAGGCCTCTTGGCCGGGGTTAATAGTTTTGGAACGCGGCCCACGGGAATAGTAGCGGCTGGAGGTACCGGGGGCGAAGCCCGCCCCGGCCCGGCGGCCGAGTTAAAAAAAATAATAATCCCCGTGCAGTCTCAATGGCGGGGTGCGGGCCGGCCCGGCGACCGGGTTTGGCCGAGAAGAGGCCTCTTGGCCAGGTTTAATAGTTTTGGAACGCGGCCCGCGGAAATAGTAGCGGCTGGAGGTACCGGGGGCGAAGCCCGCCCCGGCCCGGCGGCCGAGTTAAAAAAAAAAAAATCCCCGTGCAGTCTCAATGGCGGGGTGCGGGCCGGCCCGGTGGCCGGGTGTGGCCGGAGAAGAGGCCTCTTGGCCGGGGTTAATAGTTTTGGAACGCGGCCCGCGGAAATAGTAGCGGCTGGAGGTACCGGGGGCGAAGCCTGCCCCGGCCCGGCAGCCGAGTTAAAAAAAATAATAATGCCCGTGCAGTCTCAATGGCGGGGTGTGGGCCGGCCCGGCGGCCGGGTCTGGCCGGAGAAGAGGCCTCTTGGCCGGGGTTAATAGTTTTGGAACGCGGCCCGCGGAAATAGTAGCGGCTGGAGGTACCGGGGGCGAAGCCCGCCCCGGCCCGGCGGCCGAGTTAAAAAAAATAATAATCCCCGTGCAGTCTCAATGGCGGGGTGCGGGCCGGCCCGGTGGCCGGGTGTGGCCGGAGAAGAGGCCTCTTGGCCGGGGTTAATAGTTTTGGAACGCGGCCCACGGGAATAGTAGCGGCTGGAGGTACCGGGGGCGAAGCCCGCCCCGGCCCGGCGGCCGAGTTAAAAAAAATAATAATCCCCGTGCAGTCTCAATGGCGGGGTGCGGGCCGGCCCGGCGACCGGGTTTGGCCGAGAAGAGGCCTCTTGGCCAGGTTTAATAGTTTTGGAACGCGGCCCGCGGAAATAGTAGCGGCTGGAGGTACCGGGGGCGAAGCCCGCCCCGGCCCGGCGGCCGAGTTAAAAAAAAAAAAATCCCCGTGCAGTCTCAATGGCGGGGTGCGGGCCGGCCCGGTGGCCGGGTGTGGCCGGAGAAGAGGCCTCTTGGCCGGGGTTAATAGTTTTGGAACGCGGCCCGCGGAAATAGTAGCGGCTGGAGGTACCGGGGGCGAAGCCTGCCCCGGCCCGGCAGCCGAGTTAAAAAAAATAATAATGCCCGTGCAGTCTCAATGGCGGGGTGTGGGCCGGCCCGGCGGCCGGGTCTGGCCGGAGAAGAGGCCTCTTGGCCGGGGTTAATAGTTTTGGAACGCGGCCCGCGGAAATAGTAGCGGCTGGAGGTACCGGGGGCGAAGCCCGCCCCGGCCCGGCGGCCGAGTTAAAAAAAATAATAATCCCCGTGCAGTCTCAATGGCGGGGTGCGGGCCGGCCCGGTGGCCGGGTGTGGCCGGAGAAGAGGCCTCTTGGCCGGGGTTAATAGTTTTGGAACGCGGCCCGCGGAAATAGTAGCGGCTGGAGGTACCGGGGGCGAAGCCCGCTCCGGCCCGGCGGCCGAGTTAAAAAAAATAAGAATCCCCGTGCAGTCTCAATGGCGGGGTGCGGGCCGGCCCGGTGGCCGGGTGTGGCCGGAGAAGAGGCCTCTTGGCCGGGGTTAATAGTTTTGGAACGCGGCCCGCGGAAATAGTAGCGGCTGGAGGTACCGGGGGCGAAGCCCGCCCCGGCCCGGCGGCCCAGTTAAAAAAAATAATAATCCCCGTGCAGTCTCAATGGCGGGGTGCGGGCCGGCCCGGCGGCCGGGTGTGGCCGGAGAAGAGGCCTCTTGGCCGGGGTTAATAGTTTTGGAACGCGGCCCGCGGAAATAGTAGCGGCTGGAGGTACCGGGGGCGAAGCCCGCCCCGGCCCGGCGGCCGAGTTAAAAAAAAATAATAATCCCCGTGCAGTCTCAATGGCGGGGTGCGGGCCGGCCCGGTGGCCGGGTGTTGCCGGAGAAGAGGCCTCTTGGCCGGGGTTAATAGTTTTGGAATGCGGCCCGCGGAAATAGTAGCGGCTGGAGGTACCGGGGGCGAAGCCCGCCCCGGCCCGGCGGCCGAGTTAAAAAAAAAAAAATCACCGTTCAGTCTCAATGGCGGGTTGCGGGCCGGCCCGGTGGCCGGGTGTGGCCGGAGAAGAGGCCTCTTGGCCGGGGTTAATAGTTTTGGAACGCGGCCCGCGGAAATAGTAGCGGCTGGAGGTACCGGGGGCGAAGCCCGCCCCGGCCCGGCGGCCGAGTTAAAAAAAATAATAATCCCCGTGCAGTCTCAATGGCGGGGTGCGGGCCGGCCCGGCGGCCGGGTGTGGCCGGAGAAGAGGCCTCTTGGCCGGGGTTAATAGTTTTGGAACGCGGCCCGCGGAAATAGTAGCGGCTGGAGGTACCGGGGGCGAAGCCCGCCCCGGCCCGGCGGCCGAGTTAAAAAAAATAATAATCCCCGTTCAGTCTCAATGGCGGGGTGCGGGCCGGCCCGGTGGCCGGGTGTGGCCGGAGAAGAGGCCTCTTGGCTGGGGTTAATAGTTTTGGAACGCGGCCCGCGGAAATAGTAGCGGCTGGAGGTACCGGGTGCGAAGCCCGCCCCGGCCCGGCGGCCGAGTTAAAAAAAATAATAATCCCCGTGCAGTCTCAATGGCGGGGTGCGGGCTGCACTCGGCCACCGAGTGCGGCGGGCAGCAGGCCTCTTGGACAGGTTGAGAGAAAAAAAAATTATAATCCCCGTGCAGTCTCAATGGCGGGGTGCGGGCCGGCCCGGCGGCCGAGTGTGGCCGGGGAAGAGGCCTCTTGGCCGGGGTGAATAGTGTTGGAACGCGGCCCGCAGAAATAGTAGCGGTTGGAGGTACCGGGGGCGAAGCCCGCCCCGGCCCGGCGGCCGAGTTAAAAAAAAAAAAAATCCCCGTTCAGTCTCAATGGCGGGCAGCAGGCTGCACTCAGCCGCCGAGTGCGGCGGGCAGCAGGCCTCTTGGACAGGTTGAGAGATAAAAAAATAATAATCCCCGTGCAGTCTCAATGGCGGGGTGCGGGCCGGCCCGGCGGCCGGGTGTGGCCGGAGAAGAGGCCTCTTGGCCGGGGTAAATAGTTTTGGAACGCGGCCCGCGGAAATAGTAGCGGCTGGAGGTACCGGGGGCGAAGCCCGCCCCGGCCCGGCGGCCGAGTTAAAAAAAAAAAAAATCCCCGTGCAGTCTCAATGGCGGGGTGCGGGCCGGCCCGGTGGCCGGGTGTTGCCGGAGAAGAGGCCTCTTGGCCGGGGTTAATAGTTTTGGAACGCGGCCCGCGGAAATAGTAGCGGCTGGAGGTACCGGGGGCGAAGCCCGCCCCGGCCCGGCGGCCGAGTTAAAAAAAATAATAATCCCCGTTCAGTCTCAATGGCGGGGTGCGGGCCGGCCCGGTGGCCGGGTTGGCCGGGGTTAATAGTTTTGGAACGCGGCCCGCGGAAATAGTAGCGGCTGGAGGTACCGGGGGCGAAGCCCGCCCCGGCCCAGCGGCCGAGTTAAAAAAAATAATAATCCCCGTGCAGTCTCAATGGCGGGGTGCGGGCCGGCCCGGTGGCCGGGTGTTGCCGGAGAAGAGGCCTCTTGGCCGGGGTTAATAGTTTTGGAATGCGGCCCGCGGAAATAGTAGCGGCTGGAGGTACCGGGGGCGAAGCCCGCCCCGGCCCGGCGGCCGAGTTAAAAAAAAAAATAATCACCGTTCAGTCTCAATGGCGGGTTGCGGGCCGGCCCGGTGGCCGGGTGTGGCCGGAGAAGAGGCCTCTTGGCCGGTGTTAATAGTTTTGGAACGCGGCCCGCGGAAATAGTAGCGGCTGGAGGTACCGGGGGCGAAGCCCGCCCCGGCCCGGCGGCCGAGTTAAAAAAAAAATAATCCCCGTGCAGTCTCAATGGCGGGGTGCGGGCCGGCCCGGTGGCCGGGTGTGGCCGGAGAAGAGGCCTCTTGGCCGGGGTTAATAGTTTTGGAACGCGGCCCACGGGAATAGTAGCGGCTGGAGGTACCGGGGGCGAAGCCCGCCCCGGCCCGGCGGCCGAGTTAAAAAAAATAATAATCCCCGTGCAGTCTCAATGGCGGGGTGCGGGCCGGCCCGGCGACCGGGTTTGGCCGAGAAGAGGCCTCTTGGCCAGGTTTAATAGTTTTGGAACGCGGCCCGCGGAAATAGTAGCGGCTGGAGGTACCGGGGGCGAAGCCCGCCCCGGCCCGGCGGCCGAGTTAAAAAAAAAAAAATCCCCGTGCAGTCTCAATGGCGGGGTGCGGGCCGGCCCGGTGGCCGGGTGTGGCCGGAGAAGAGGCCTCTTGGCCGGGGTTAATAGTTTTGGAACGCGGCCCGCGGAAATAGTAGCGGCTGGAGGTACCGGGGGCGAAGCCTGCCCCGGCCCGGCGGCCGAGTTAAAAAAAATAATAATGCCCGTGCAGTCTCAATGGCGGGGTGTGGGCCGGCCCGGCGGCCGGGTCTGGCCGGAGAAGAGGCCTCTTGGCCGGGGTTAATAGTTTTGGAACGCGGCCCGCGGAAATAGTAGCGGCTGGAGGTACCGGGGGCGAAGCCCGCCCCGGCCCGGCGGCCGAGTTAAAAAAAATAATAATCCCCGTGCAGTCTCAATGGCGGGGTGCGGGCCGGCCCGGTGGCCGGGTGTGGCCGGAGAAGAGGCCTCTTGGCCGGGGTTAATAGTTTTGGAACGCGGCCCGCGGAAATAGTAGCGGCTGGAGGTACCGGGGGCGAAGCCCGCCCCGGCCCGGCGGCCGAGTTAAAAAAAATAAGAATCCCCGTGCAGTCTCAATGGCGGGGTGCGGGCCGGCCCGGTGGCCGGGTGTGGCCGGAGAAGAGGCCTCTTGGCCGGGGTTAATAGTTTTGGAACGCGGCCCGCGGAAATAGTAGCGGCTGGAGGTACCGGGGGCGAAGCCCGCCCCGGCCCGGCGGCCGAGTTAAAAAAAATAATAATCCCCGTGCAGTCTCAATGGCGGGGTGCGGGCCGGCCCGGTGGCCGGGTGTGGCCGGAGAAGAGGCCTCTTGGCCGGGGTTAATAGTTTTGGAACGCGGCCCACGGGAATAGTAGCGGCTGGAGGTACCGGGGGCGAAGCCCGCCCCGGCCCGGCGGCCGAGTTAAAAAAAATAATAATCCCCGTGCAGTCTCAATGGCGGGGTGCGGGCCGGCCCGGCGACCGGGTTTGGCCGAGAAGAGGCCTCTTGGCCAGGTTTAATAGTTTTGGAACGCGGCCCGCGGAAATAGTAGCGGCTGGAGGTACCGGGGGCGAAGCCCGCCCCGGCCCGGCGGCCGAGTTAAAAAAAAAAAAATCCCCGTGCAGTCTCAATGGCGGGGTGCGGGCCGGCCCGGTGGCCGGGTGTGGCCGGAGAAGAGGCCTCTTGGCCGGGGTTTATAGTTTTGGAACGCGGCCCGCGGAAATAGTAGCGGCTGGAGGTACCGGGGGCGAAGCCTGCCCCGGCCCGGCAGCCGAGTTAAAAAAAATAATAATGCCCGTGCAGTCTCAATGGCGGGGTGTGGGCCGGCCCGGCGGCCGGGTCTGGCCGGAGAAGAGGCCTCTTGGCCGGGGTTAATAGTTTTGGAACGCGGCCCGCGGAAATAGTAGCGGCTGGAGGTACCGGGGGCGAAGCCCGCCCCGGCCCGGCGGCCGAGTTAAAAAAAATAATAATCCCCGTGCAGTCTCAATGGCGGGGTGCGGGCCGGCCCGGTGGCCGGGTGTGGCCGGAGAAGAGGCCTCTTGGCCGGGGTTAATAGTTTTGGAACGCGGCCCGCGGAAATAGTAGCGGCTGGAGGTACCGGGGGCGAAGCCCGCTCCGGCCCGGCGGCCGAGTTAAAAAAAATAAGAATCGCCGTGCAGTCTCAATGGCGGGGTGCGGGCCGGCCCGGTGGCCGGGTGTGGCCGGAGAAGAGGCCTCTTGGCCGGGGTTAATAGTTTTGGAACGCGGCCCGCGGAAATAGTAGCGGCTGGAGGTACCGGGGGCGAAGCCCGCCCCGGCCCGGCGGCCCAGTTAAAAAAAATAATAATCCCCGTGCAGTCTCAATGGCGGGGTGCGGGCCGGCCCGGCGGCCGGGTGTGGCCGGAGAAGAGGCCTCTTGGCCGGGGTTAATAGTTTTGGAACGCGGCCCGCGGAAATAGTAGCGGCTGGAGGTACCGGGGGCGAAGCCCGCCCCGGCCCGGCGGCCGAGTTAAAAAAAAATAATAATCCCCGTGCAGTCTCAATGGCGGGGTGCGGGCCGGCCCGGTGGCCGGGTGTTGCCGGAGAAGAGGCCTCTTGGCCGGGGTTAATAGTTTTGGAATGCGGCCCGCGGAAATAGTAGCGGCTGGAGGTACCGGGGGCGAAGCCCGCCCCGGCCCGGCGGCCGAGTTAAAAAAAAAAAAATCACCGTTCAGTCTCAATGGCGGGTTGCGGGCCGGCCCGGTGGCCGGGTGTGGCCGGAGAAGAGGCCTCTTGGCCGGGGTTAATAGTTTTGGAACGCGGCCCGCGGAAATAGTAGCGGCTGGAGGTACCGGGGGCGAAGCCCGCCCCGGCCCGGCGGCCGAGTTAAAAAAAATAATAATCCCCGTGCAGTCTCAATGGCGGGGTGCGGGCCGGCCCGGCGGCCGGGTGTGGCCGGAGAAGAGGCCTCTTGGCCGGGGTTAATAGTTTTGGAACGCGGCCCGCGGAAATAGTAGCGGCTGGAGGTACCGGGGGCGAAGCCCGCCCCGGCCCGGCGGCCGAGTTAAAAAAAATAATAATCCCCGTTCAGTCTCAATGGCGGGGTGCGGGCCGGCCCGGTGGCCGGGTGTGGCCGGAGAAGAGGCCTCTTGGCTGGGGTTAATAGTTTTGGAACGCGGCCCGCGGAAATAGTAGCGGCTGGAGGTACCGGGTGCGAAGCCCGCCCCGGCCCGGCGGCCGAGTTAAAAAAAATAATAATCCCCGTGCAGTCTCAATGGCGGGGTGCGGGCTGCACTCGGCCACCGAGTGCGGCGGGCAGCAGGCCTCTTGGACAGGTTGAGAGAAAAAAAAATTATAATCCCCGTGCAGTCTCAATGGCGGGGTGCGGGCCGGCCCGGCGGCCGAGTGTGGCCGGGGAAGAGGCCTCTTGGCCGGGGTGAATAGTGTTGGAACGCGGCCCGCAGAAATAGTAGCGGTTGGAGGTACCGGGGGCGAAGCCCGCCCCGGCCCGGCGGCCGAGTTAAAAAAAAAAAAAATCCCCGTTCAGTCTCAATGGCGGGCAGCAGGCTGCACTCAGCCGCCGAGTGCGGCGGGCAGCAGGCCTCTTGGACAGGTTGAGAGATAAAAAAATAATAATCCCCGTGCAGTCTCAATGGCGGGGTGCGGGCCGGCCCGGCGGCCGGGTGTGGCCGGAGAAGAGGCCTCTTGGCCGGGGTAAATAGTTTTGGAACGCGGCCCGCGGAAATAGTAGCGGCTGGAGGTACCGGGGGCGAAGCCCGCCCCGGCCCGGCGGCCGAGTTAAAAAAAAAAAAAATCCCCGTGCAGTCTCAATGGCGGGGTGCGGGCCGGCCCGGTGGCCGGGTGTTGCCGGAGAAGAGGCCTCTTGGCCGGGGTTAATAGTTTTGGAACGCGGCCCGCGGAAATAGTAGCGGCTGGAGGTACCGGGGGCGAAGCCCGCCCCGGCCCGGCGGCCGAGTTAAAAAAAATAATAATCCCCGTTCAGTCTCAATGGCGGGGTGCGGGCCGGCCCGGTGGCCGGGTTGGCCGGGGTTAATAGTTTTGGAACGCGGCCCGCGGAAATAGTAGCGGCTGGAGGTACCGGGGGCGAAGCCCGCCCCGGCCCAGCGGCCGAGTTAAAAAAAATAATAATCCCCGTGCAGTCTCAATGGCGGGGTGCGGGCCGGCCCGGTGGCCGGGTGTTGCCGGAGAAGAGGCCTCTTGGCCGGGGTTAATAGTTTTGGAATGCGGCCCGCGGAAATAGTAGCGGCTGGAGGTACCGGGGGCGAAGCCCGCCCCGGCCCGGCGGCCGAGTTAAAAAAAAAAATAATCACCGTTCAGTCTCAATGGCGGGTTGCGGGCCGGCCCGGTGGCCGGGTGTGGCCGGAGAAGAGGCCTCTTGGCCGGTGTTAATAGTTTTGGAACGCGGCCCGCGGAAATAGTAGCGGCTGGAGGTACCGGGGGCGAAGCCCGCCCCGGCCCGGCGGCCGAGTTAAAAAAAAAATAATCCCCGTGCAGTCTCAATGGCGGGGTGCGGGCCGGCCCGGTGGCCGGGTGTGGCCGGAGAAGAGGCCTCTTGGCCGGGGTTAATAGTTTTGGAACGCGGCCCACGGGAATAGTAGCGGCTGGAGGTACCGGGGGCGAAGCCCGCCCCGGCCCGGCGGCCGAGTTAAAAAAAATAATAATCCCCGTGCAGTCTCAATGGCGGGGTGCGGGCCGGCCCGGCGACCGGGTTTGGCCGAGAAGAGGCCTCTTGGCCAGGTTTAATAGTTTTGGAACGCGGCCCGCGGAAATAGTAGCGGCTGGAGGTACCGGGGGCGAAGCCCGCCCCGGCCCGGCGGCCGAGTTAAAAAAAAAAAAATCCCCGTGCAGTCTCAATGGCGGGGTGCGGGCCGGCCCGGTGGCCGGGTGTGGCCGGAGAAGAGGCCTCTTGGCCGGGGTTAATAGTTTTGGAACGCGGCCCGCGGAAATAGTAGCGGCTGGAGGTACCGGGGGCGAAGCCTGCCCCGGCCCGGCGGCCGAGTTAAAAAAAATAATAATGCCCGTGCAGTCTCAATGGCGGGGTGTGGGCCGGCCCGGCGGCCGGGTCTGGCCGGAGAAGAGGCCTCTTGGCCGGGGTTAATAGTTTTGGAACGCGGCCCGCGGAAATAGTAGCGGCTGGAGGTACCGGGGGCGAAGCCCGCCCCGGCCCGGCGGCCGAGTTAAAAAAAATAATAATCCCCGTGCAGTCTCAATGGCGGGGTGCGGGCCGGCCCGGTGGCCGGGTGTGGCCGGAGAAGAGGCCTCTTGGCCGGGGTTAATAGTTTTGGAACGCGGCCCGCGGAAATAGTAGCGGCTGGAGGTACCGGGGGCGAAGCCCGCCCCGGCCCGGCGGCCGAGTTAAAAAAAATAAGAATCCCCGTGCAGTCTCAATGGCGGGGTGCGGGCCGGCCCGATTGGCCGGGTGTGGCCGGAGAAGAGGCCTCTTGGCCGGGGTTAATAGTTTTGGAACGCGGCCCGCGGAAATAGTAGCGGCTGGAGGTACCGGGGGCGAAGCCCGCCCCGGCCCGGCGGCCCAGTTAAAAAAAATAATAATCCCCGTGCAGTCTCAATGGCGGGGTGCGGGCCGGCCCGGCGGCCGGGTGTGGCCGGAGAAGAGGCCTCTTGGCCGGGGTTAATAGTTTTGGAACGCGGCCCGCGGAAATAGTAGCGGCTGGAGGTACCGGGGGCGAAGCCCGCCCCGGCCCGGCGGCCGAGTTAAAAAAAAATAATAATCCCCGTGCAGTCTCAATGGCGGGGTGCGGGCCGGCCCGGTGGCCGGGTGTTGCCGGAGAAGAGGCCTCTTGGCCGGGGTTAATAGTTTTGGAATGCGGCCCGCGGAAATAGTAGCGGCTGGAGGTACCGGGGGCGAAGCCCGCCCCGGCCCGGCGGCCGAGTTAAAAAAAAAAAAATCACCGTTCAGTCTCAATGGCGGGTTGCGGGCCGGCCCGGTGGCCGGGTGTGGCCGGAGAAGAGGCCTCTTGGCCGGGGTTAATAGTTTTGGAACGCGGCCCGCGGAAATAGTAGCGGCTGGAGGTACCGGGGGCGAAGCCCGCCCCGGCCCGGCGGCCGAGTTAAAAAAAATAATAATCCCCGTGCAGTCTCAATGGCGGGGTGCGGGCCGGCCCGGCGGCCGGGTGTGGCCGGAGAAGAGGCCTCTTGGCCGGGGTTAATAGTTTTGGAACGCGGCCCGCGGAAATAGTAGCGGCTGGAGGTACCGGGGGCGAAGCCCGCCCCGGCCCGGCGGCCGAGTTAAAAAAAATAATAATCCCCGTTCAGTCTCAATGGCGGGGTGCGGGCCGGCCCGGTGGCCGGGTGTGGCCGGAGAAGAGGCCTCTTGGCTGGGGTTAATAGTTTTGGAACGCGGCCCGCGGAAATAGTAGCGGCTGGAGGTACCGGGTGCGAAGCCCGCCCCGGCCCGGCGGCCGAGTTAAAAAAAATAATAATCCCCGTGCAGTCTCAATGGCGGGGTGCGGGCTGCACTCGGCCACCGAGTGCGGCGGGCAGCAGGCCTCTTGGACAGGTTGAGAGAAAAAAAAATTATAATCCCCGTGCAGTCTCAATGGCGGGGTGCGGGCCGGCCCGGCGGCCGAGTGTGGCCGGGGAAGAGGCCTCTTGGCCGGGGTGAATAGTGTTGGAACGCGGCCCGCAGAAATAGTAGCGGTTGGAGGTACCGGGGGCGAAGCCCGCCCCGGCCCGGCGGCCGAGTTAAAAAAAAAAAAAATCCCCGTTCAGTCTCAATGGCGGGCAGCAGGCTGCACTCAGCCGCCGAGTGCGGCGGGCAGCAGGCCTCTTGGACAGGTTGAGAGATAAAAAAATAATAATCCCCGTGCAGTCTCAATGGCGGGGTGCGGGCCGGCCCGGCGGCCGGGTGTGGCCGGAGAAGAGGCCTCTTGGCCGGGGTAAATAGTTTTGGAACGCGGCCCGCGGAAATAGTAGCGGCTGGAGGTACCGGGGGCGAAGCCCGCCCCGGCCCGGCGGCCGAGTTAAAAAAAAAAAAAATCCCCGTGCAGTCTCAATGGCGGGGTGCGGGCCGGCCCGGTGGCCGGGTGTTGCCGGAGAAGAGGCCTCTTGGCCGGGGTTAATAGTTTTGGAACGCGGCCCGCGGAAATAGTAGCGGCTGGAGGTACCGGGGGCGAAGCCCGCCCCGGCCCGGCGGCCGAGTTAAAAAAAATAATAATCCCCGTTCAGTCTCAATGGCGGGGTGCGGGCCGGCCCGGTGGCCGGGTTGGCCGGGGTTAATAGTTTTGGAACGCGGCCCGCGGAAATAGTAGCGGCTGGAGGTACCGGGGGCGAAGCCCGCCCCGGCCCAGCGGCCGAGTTAAAAAAAATAATAATCCCCGTGCAGTCTCAATGGCGGGGTGCGGGCCGGCCCGGTGGCCGGGTGTTGCCGGAGAAGAGGCCTCTTGGCCGGGGTTAATAGTTTTGGAATGCGGCCCGCGGAAATAGTAGCGGCTGGAGGTACCGGGGGCGAAGCCCGCCCCGGCCCGGCGGCCGAGTTAAAAAAAAAAATAATCACCGTTCAGTCTCAATGGCGGGTTGCGGGCCGGCCCGGTGGCCGGGTGTGGCCGGAGAAGAGGCCTCTTGGCCGGTGTTAATAGTTTTGGAACGCGGCCCGCGGAAATAGTAGCGGCTGGAGGTACCGGGGGCGAAGCCCGCCCCGGCCCGGCGGCCGAGTTAAAAAAAAAATAATCCCCGTGCAGTCTCAATGGCGGGGTGCGGGCCGGCCCGGTGGCCGGGTGTGGCCGGAGAAGAGGCCTCTTGGCCGGGGTTAATAGTTTTGGAACGCGGCCCACGGGAATAGTAGCGGCTGGAGGTACCGGGGGCGAAGCCCGCCCCGGCCCGGCGGCCGAGTTAAAAAAAATAATAATCCCCGTGCAGTCTCAATGGCGGGGTGCGGGCCGGCCCGGCGACCGGGTTTGGCCGAGAAGAGGCCTCTTGGCCAGGTTTAATAGTTTTGGAACGCGGCCCGCGGAAATAGTAGCGGCTGGAGGTACCGGGGGCGAAGCCCGCCCCGGCCCGGCGGCCGAGTTAAAAAAAAAAAAATCCCCGTGCAGTCTCAATGGCGGGGTGCGGGCCGGCCCGGTGGCCGGGTGTGGCCGGAGAAGAGGCCTCTTGGCCGGGGTTAATAGTTTTGGAACGCGGCCCGCGGAAATAGTAGCGGCTGGAGGTACCGGGGGCGAAGCCTGCCCCGGCCCGGCGGCCGAGTTAAAAAAAATAATAATGCCCGTGCAGTCTCAATGGCGGGGTGTGGGCCGGCCCGGCGGCCGGGTCTGGCCGGAGAAGAGGCCTCTTGGCCGGGGTTAATAGTTTTGGAACGCGGCCCGCGGAAATAGTAGCGGCTGGAGGTACCGGGGGCGAAGCCCGCCCCGGCCCGGCGGCCGAGTTAAAAAAAATAATAATCCCCGTGCAGTCTCAATGGCGGGGTGCGGGCCGGCCCGGTGGCCGGGTGTGGCCGGAGAAGAGGCCTCTTGGCCGGGGTTAATAGTTTTGGAACGCGGCCCGCGGAAATAGTAGCGGCTGGAGGTACCGGGGGCGAAGCCCGCCCCGGCCCGGCGGCCGAGTTAAAAAAAATAAGAATCCCCGTGCAGTCTCAATGGCGGGGTGCGGGCCGGCCCGGTGGCCGGGTGTGGCCGGAGAAGAGGCCTCTTGGCCGGGGTTAATAGTTTTGGAACGCGGCCCGCGGAAATAGTAGCGGCTGGAGGTACCGGGGGCGAAGCCCGCCCCGGCCCGGCGGCCCAGTTAAAAAAAATAATAATCCCCGTGCAGTCTCAATGGCGGGGTGCGGGCCGGCCCGGCGGCCGGGTGTGGCCGGAGAAGAGGCCTCTTGGCCGGGGTTAATAGTTTTGGAACGCGGCCCGCGGAAATAGTAGCGGCTGGAGGTACCGGGGGCGAAGCCCGCCCCGGCCCGGCGGCCGAGTTAAAAAAAAATAATAATCCCCGTGCAGTCTCAATGGCGGGGTGCGGGCCGGCCCGGTGGCCGGGTGTTGCCGGAGAAGAGGCCTCTTGGCCGGGGTTAATAGTTTTGGAATGCGGCCCGCGGAAATAGTAGCGGCTGGAGGTACCGGGGGCGAAGCCCGCCCCGGCCCGGCGGCCGAGTTAAAAAAAAAAAAATCACCGTTCAGTCTCAATGGCGGGTTGCGGGCCGGCCCGGTGGCCGGGTGTGGCCGGAGAAGAGGCCTCTTGGCCGGGGTTAATAGTTTTGGAACGCGGCCCGCGGAAATAGTAGCGGCTGGAGGTACCGGGGGCGAAGCCCGCCCCGGCCCGGCGGCCGAGTTAAAAAAAATAATAATCCCCGTGCAGTCTCAATGGCGGGGTGCGGGCCGGCCCGGTGGCCGGGTGTGGCCGGAGAAGAGGCCTCTTGGCTGGGGTTAATAGTTTTGGAACGCGGCCCGCGGAAATAGTAGCGGCTGGAGGTACCGGGTGCGAAGCCCGCCCCGGCCCGGCGGCCGAGTTAAAAAAAATAATAATCCCCGTGCAGTCTCAATGGCGGGGTGCGGGCTGCACTCGGCCACCGAGTGCGGCGGGCAGCAGGCCTCTTGGACAGGTTGAGAGAAAAAAAAATTATAATCCCCGTGCAGTCTCAATGGCGGGGTGCGGGCCGGCCCGGCGGCCGAGTGTGGCCGGGGAAGAGGCCTCTTGGCCGGGGTGAATAGTGTTGGAACGCGGCCCGCAGAAATAGTAGCGGTTGGAGGTACCGGGGGCGAAGCCCGCCCCGGCCCGGCGGCCGAGTTAAAAAAAAAAAAAATCCCCGTTCAGTCTCAATGGCGGGCAGCAGGCTGCACTCAGCCGCCGAGTGCGGCGGGCAGCAGGCCTCTTGGACAGGTTGAGAGATAAAAAAATAATAATCCCCGTGCAGTCTCAATGGCGGGGTGCGGGCCGGCCCGGCGGCCGGGTGTGGCCGGAGAAGAGGCCTCTTGGCCGGGGTAAATAGTTTTGGAACGCGGCCCGCGGAAATAGTAGCGGCTGGAGGTACCGGGGGCGAAGCCCGCCCCGGCCCGGCGGCCGAGTTAAAAAAAAAATAATCCCCGTGCAGTCTCAATGGCGGGGTGCGGGCCGGCCCGGTGGCCGGGTGTGGCCGGAGAAGAGGCCTCTTGGCCGGGGTTAATAGTTTTGGAACGCGGCCCACGGGAATAGTAGCGGCTGGAGGTACCGGGGGCGAAGCCCGCCCCGGCCCGGCGGCCGAGTTAAAAAAAATAATAATCCCCGTGCAGTCTCAATGGCGGGGTGCGGGCCGGCCCGGCGGCCGGGTTTGGCCGAGAAGAGGCCTCTTGGCCAGGTTTAATAGTTTTGGAACGCGGCCCGCGGAAATAGTAGCGGCTGGAGGTACCGGGGGCGAAGCCCGCCCCGGCCCGGCGGCCGAGTTAAAAAAAAAAAAAATCCCCGTGCAGTCTCAATGGCGGGGTGCGGGCCGGCCCGGTGGCCGGGTGTTGCCGGAGAAGAGGCCTCTTGGCCGGGGTTAATAGTTTTGGAACGCGGCCCGCGGAAATAGTAGCGGCTGGAGGTACCGGGGGCGAAGCCCGCCCCGGCCCGGCGGCCGAGTTAAAAAAAATAATAATCCCCGTTCAGTCTCAATGGCGGGGTGCGGGCCGGCCCGGTGGCCGGGTTGGCCGGGGTTAATAGTTTTGGAACGCGGCCCGCGGAAATAGTAGCGGCTGGAGGTACCGGGGGCGAAGCCCGCCCCGGCCCAGCGGCCGAGTTAAAAAAAATAATAATCCCCGTGCAGTCTCAATGGCGGGGTGCGGGCCGGCCCGGTGGCCGGGTGTTGCCGGAGAAGAGGCCTCTTGGCCGGGGTTAATAGTTTTGGAATGCGGCCCGCGGAAATAGTAGCGGCTGGAGGTACCGGGGGCGAAGCCCGCCCCGGCCCGGCGGCCGAGTTAAAAAAAAAAATAATCACCGTTCAGTCTCAATGGCGGGTTGCGGGCCGGCCCGGTGGCCGGGTGTGGCCGGAGAAGAGGCCTCTTGGCCGGTGTTAATAGTTTTGGAACGCGGCCCGCGGAAATAGTAGCGGCTGGAGGTACCGGGGGCGAAGCCCGCCCCGGCCCGGCGGCCGAGTTAAAAAAAAAATAATCCCCGTGCAGTCTCAATGGCGGGGTGCGGGCCGGCCCGGTGGCCGGGTGTGGCCGGAGAAGAGGCCTCTTGGCCGGGGTTAATAGTTTTGGAACGCGGCCCACGGGAATAGTAGCGGCTGGAGGTACCGGGGGCGAAGCCCGCCCCGGCCCGGCGGCCGAGTTAAAAAAAATAATAATCCCCGTGCAGTCTCAATGGCGGGGTGCGGGCCGGCCCGGCGACCGGGTTTGGCCGAGAAGAGGCCTCTTGGCCAGGTTTAATAGTTTTGGAACGCGGCCCGCGGAAATAGTAGCGGCTGGAGGTACCGGGGGCGAAGCCCGCCCCGGCCCGGCGGCCGAGTTAAAAAAAAAAAAATCCCCGTGCAGTCTCAATGGCGGGGTGCGGGCCGGCCCGGTGGCCGGGTGTGGCCGGAGAAGAGGCCTCTTGGCCGGGGTTAATAGTTTTGGAACGCGGCCCGCGGAAATAGTAGCGGCTGGAGGTACCGGGGGCGAAGCCTGCCCCGGCCCGGCGGCCGAGTTAAAAAAAATAATAATGCCCGTGCAGTCTCAATGGCGGGGTGTGGGCCGGCCCGGCGGCCGGGTCTGGCCGGAGAAGAGGCCTCTTGGCCGGGGTTAATAGTTTTGGAACGCGGCCCGCGGAAATAGTAGCGGCTGGAGGTACCGGGGGCGAAGCCCGCCCCGGCCCGGCGGCCGAGTTAAAAAAAATAATAATCCCCGTGCAGTCTCAATGGCGGGGTGCGGGCCGGCCCGGTGGCCGGGTGTGGCCGGAGAAGAGGCCTCTTGGCCGGGGTTAATAGTTTTGGAACGCGGCCCGCGGAAATAGTAGCGGCTGGAGGTACCGGGGGCGAAGCCCGCCCCGGCCCGGCGGCCGAGTTAAAAAAAATAAGAATCCCCGTGCAGTCTCAATGGCGGGGTGCGGGCCGGCCCGGTGGCCGGGTGTGGCCGGAGAAGAGGCCTCTTGGCCGGGGTTAATAGTTTTGGAACGCGGCCCGCGGAAATAGTAGCGGCTGGAGGTACCGGGGGCGAAGCCCGCCCCGGCCCGGCGGCCCAGTTAAAAAAAATAATAATCCCCGTGCAGTCTCAATGGCGGGGTGCGGGCCGGCCCGGCGGCCGGGTGTGGCCGGAGAAGAGGCCTCTTGGCCGGGGTTAATAGTTTTGGAACGCGGCCCGCGGAAATAGTAGCGGCTGGAGGTACCGGGGGCGAAGCCCGCCCCGGCCCGGCGGCCGAGTTAAAAAAAAATAATAATCCCCGTGCAGTCTCAATGGCGGGGTGCGGGCCGGCCCGGTGGCCGGGTGTTGCCGGAGAAGAGGCCTCTTGGCCGGGGTTAATAGTTTTGGAATGCGGCCCGCGGAAATAGTAGCGGCTGGAGGTACCGGGGGCGAAGCCCGCCCCGGCCCGGCGGCCGAGTTAAAAAAAAAAAAATCACCGTTCAGTCTCAATGGCGGGTTGCGGGCCGGCCCGGTGGCCGGGTGTGGCCGGAGAAGAGGCCTCTTGGCCGGGGTTAATAGTTTTGGAACGCGGCCCGCGGAAATAGTAGCGGCTGGAGGTACCGGGGGCGAAGCCCGCCCCGGCCCGGCGGCCGAGTTAAAAAAAATAATAATCCCCGTGCAGTCTCAATGGCGGGGTGCGGGCCGGCCCGGCGGCCGGGTGTGGCCGGAGAAGAGGCCTCTTGGCCGGGGTTAATAGTTTTGGAACGCGGCCCGCGGAAATAGTAGCGGCTGGAGGTACCGGGGGCGAAGCCCGCCCCGGCCCGGCGGCCGAGTTAAAAAAAATAATAATCCCCGTTCAGTCTCAATGGCGGGGTGCGGGCCGGCCCGGTGGCCGGGTGTGGCCGGAGAAGAGGCCTCTTGGCTGGGGTTAATAGTTTTGGAACGCGGCCCGCGGAAATAGTAGCGGCTGGAGGTACCGGGTGCGAAGCCCGCCCCGGCCCGGCGGCCGAGTTAAAAAAAATAATAATCCCCGTGCAGTCTCAATGGCGGGGTGCGGGCTGCACTCGGCCACCGAGTGCGGCGGGCAGCAGGCCTCTTGGACAGGTTGAGAGAAAAAAAAATTATAATCCCCGTGCAGTCTCAATGGCGGGGTGCGGGCCGGCCCGGCGGCCGAGTGTGGCCGGGGAAGAGGCCTCTTGGCCGGGGTGAATAGTGTTGGAACGCGGCCCGCAGAAATAGTAGCGGTTGGA
Source organism: Hippocampus zosterae (assembly GCF_025434085.1). Lineage (NCBI taxonomy): Eukaryota > Metazoa > Chordata > Actinopteri > Syngnathiformes > Syngnathidae > Hippocampus > Hippocampus zosterae. Next base: position 1,267,185 of record NW_026262818.1, read on the forward strand.
GGTACCGGGGGCGAAGCCCGCCCCGGCCCGGCGGCCGAGTTAAAAAAAAAAAAAATCCCCGTTCAGTCTCAATGGCGGGCAGCAGGCTGCACTCAGCCGCCGAGTGCGGCGGGCAGCAGGCCTCTTGGACAGGTTGAGAGATAAAAAAATAATAATCCCCGTGCAGTCTCAATGGCGGGGTGCGGGCCGGCCCGGCGGCCGGGTGTGGCCGGAGAAGAGGCCTCTTGGCCGGGGTAAATAGTTTTGGAACGCGGCCCGCGGAAATAGTAGCGGCTGGAGGTACCGGGGGCGAAGCCCGCCCCGGCCCGGCGGCCGAGTTAAAAAAAAAAAAAATCCCCGTGCAGTCTCAATGGCGGGGTGCGGGCCGGCCCGGTGGCCGGGTGTTGCCGGAGAAGAGGCCTCTTGGCCGGGGTTAATAGTTTTGGAACGCGGCCCGCGGAAATAGTAGCGGCTGGAGGTACCGGGGGCGAAGCCCGCCCCGGCCCGGCGGCCGAGTTAAAAAAAATAATAATCCCCGTTCAGTCTCAATGGCGGGGTGCGGGCCGGCCCGGTGGCCGGGTTGGCCGGGGTTAATAGTTTTGGAACGCGGCCCGCGGAAATAGTAGCGGCTGGAGGTACCGGGGGCGAAGCCCGCCCCGGCCCAGCGGCCGAGTTAAAAAAAATAATAATCCCCGTGCAGTCTCAATGGCGGGGTGCGGGCCGGCCCGGTGGCCGGGTGTTGCCGGAGAAGAGGCCTCTTGGCCGGGGTTAATAGTTTTGGAATGCGGCCCGCGGAAATAGTAGCGGCTGGAGGTACCGGGGGCGAAGCCCGCCCCGGCCCGGCGGCCGAGTTAAAAAAAAAAATAATCACCGTTCAGTCTCAATGGCGGGTTGCGGGCCGGCCCGGTGGCCGGGTGTGGCCGGAGAAGAGGCCTCTTGGCCGGTGTTAATAGTTTTGGAACGCGGCCCGCGGAAATAGTAGCGGCTGGAGGTACCGGGGGCGAAGCCCGCCCCGGCCCGGCGGCCGAGTTAAAAAAAAAATAATCCCCGTGCAGTCTCAATGGCGGGGTGCGGGCCGGCCCGGTGGCCGGGTGTGGCCGGAGAAGAGGCCTCTTGGCCGGGGTTAATAGTTTTGGAACGCGGCCCACGGGAATAGTAGCGGCTGGAGGTACCGGGGGCGAAGCCCGCCCCGGCCCGGCGGCCGAGTTAAAAAAAATAATAATCCCCGTGCAGTCTCAATGGCGGGGTGCGGGCCGGCCCGGCGGCCGGGTTTGGCCGAGAAGAGGCCTCTTGGCCAGGTTTAATAGTTTTGGAACGCGGCCCGCGGAAATAGTAGCGGCTGGAGGTACCGGGGGCGAAGCCCGCCCCGGCCCGGCGGCCGAGTTAAAAAAAAAAAAATCCCCGTGCAGTCTCAATGGCGGGGTGCGGGCCGGCCCGGTGGCCGGGTGTGGCCGGAGAATAGGCCTCTTGGCCGGGGTTAATAGTTTTGGAACGCGGCCCGCGGAAATAGTAGCGGCTGGAGGTACCGGGGGCGAAGCCTGCCCCGGCCCGGCGGCCGAGTTAAAAAAAATAATAATGCCCGTGCAGTCTCAATGGCGGGGTGTGGGCCGGCCCGGCGGCCGGGTCTGGCCGGAGAAGAGGCCTCTTGGCCGGGGTTAATAGTTTTGGAACGCGGCCCGCGGAAATAGTAGCGGCTGGAGGTACCGGGGGCGAAGCCCGCCCCGGCCCGGCGGCCGAGTTAAAAAAAATAATAATCCCCGTGCAGTCTCAATGGCGGGGTGCGGGCCGGCCCGGTGGCCGGGTGTGGCCGGAGAAGAGGCCTCTTGGCCGGGGTTAATAGTTTTGGAACGCGGCCCGCGGAAATAGTAGCGGCTGGAGGTACCGGGGGCGAAGCCCGCCCCGGCCCGGCGGCCGAGTTAAAAAAAATAAGAATCCCCGTGCAGTCTCAATGGCGGGGTGCGGGCCGGCCCGGTGGCCGGGTGTGGCCGGAGAAGAGGCCTCTTGGCCGGGGTTAATAGTTTTGGAACGCGGCCCGCGAAAATAGTAGCGGCTGGAGGTACCGGGGGCGAAGCCCGCCCCGGCCCGGCGGCCCAGTTAAAAAAAATAATAATCCCCGTGCAGTCTCAATGGCGGGGTGCGGGCCGGCCCGGCGGCCGGGTGTGGCCGGAGAAGAGACCTCTTGGCCGGGGTTAATAGTTTTGGAACGCGGCCCACGGGAATAGTAGCGGCTGGAGGTACCGGGGGCGAAGCCCGCCCCGGCCCGGCGGCCGAGTTAAAAAAAATAATAATCCCCGTGCAGTCTCAATGGCGGGGTGCGGGCCGGCCCGGCGGCCGGGTGTGGCCGAGAAGAGGCCTCTTGGCCAGGTTTAATAGTTTTGGAACGCGGCCCGCGGAAATAGTAGCGGCTGGAGGTACCGGGGGCGAAGCCCGCCCCGGCCCGGCGGCCGAGTTAAAAAAAATAATAATCCCCGTGCAGTCTCAATGGCGGGGTGCGGGCCGGGCCGGTGGCCGGGTGTGGCCGGAGAAGAGGCCTCTTGGCCGGGGTTAATAGTTTTGGAACGCGGCCCGCGGAAATAGTAGCGGCTGGAGGTACCGGGGGCGAAGCCTGCCCCGGCCCGGCGGCCGAGTTAAAAGAAATAATAATCCCCGTGCAGTCTCAATGGCGGGGTGCGGGCCGGCCCGGCGGCCGGGTGTGGCCGGAGAAGAGGCCTCTTGGCCGGGGTTAATAGTTTTGGAACGCGGCCCGCGGAAATAGTAGCGGCTGGAGGTACCGGGGGCGAAGCCCGCCCCGGCCCGGCGGCCGAGTTAAAAAAAATAATAATCCCCGTGCAGTCTCAATGGCGGGGTGCGGGCCGGCCCGGTGGCCGGGTGTGGCCGGAGAAGAGGCCTCTTGGCCGGGGTTAATAGTTTTGGAACGCGGCCCGCGGAAATAGTAGCGGCTGGAGGTACCGGGGGCGAAGCCCGCCCCGGCCCGGCGGCCGAGTTAAAAAAAATAAGAATCCCCGTGCAGTCTCAATGGCGGGGTGCGGGCCGGCCCGGCGGCCGGGTGTGGCCGGAGAAGAGGCCTCTTGGCTGGGGTTAATAGTTTTGGAACGCGGCCCGCGGAAATAGTAGCGGCTGGAGGTACCGGGTGCGAAGCCCGCCCCGGCCCGGCGGCCGAGTTAAAAAAAATAATAATCCCCGTGCAGTCTCAATGGCGGGGTGCGGGCCGGCCCGGTGGCCGGGTGTGGCCGGAGAAGAGGCCTCTTGGCCGGGGTTAATAGTTTTGGAACGCGGCCCGCGGAAATAGTAGCGGCTGGAGGTACCGGGGGCGAAGCCCGCCCCGGCCCGGCGGCCGAGTTAAAAAAAATAATAATCCCCGTTCAGTCTCAATGGCGGGGAGCAGGCTGCACTCGGCCACCGAGTGCGGCGGGCAGCAGGCCTCTTGGACAGGTTGAGAGAAAAAAAAATTATAATCCCCGTGCAGTCTCAATGGCGGGGTGCGGGCCGGCCCGGCGGCCGAGTGTGGCCGGGGTGAATAGTGTTGGAACGCGGCCCGCAGAAATAGTAGCGGTTGGAGGTACCGGGGGCGAAGCCCGCCCCGGCCGGGCGGCCGAGTTAAAAAAAAAAAAATCCCCGTTCAGTCTCAATGGCGGGCAGCAGGCTGCACTCAGCCGCCGAGTGCGGCGGGCAGCAGGCCTCTTGGACAGGTTGAGAGATAAAAAAATAATAATCCCCGTGCAGTCTCAATGGCGGGGTGCGGGCCGGCCCGGCGGCCGGGTGTGGCCGGAGAAGAGGCCTCTTGGCCGGGGTAAATAGTTTTGGAACGTGGCCCGCGGAAATAGTAGCGGCTGGAGGTACCGGGGGCGAAGCCCGCCCCGGCCCGGCGGCCGAGTTAAAAAAAAAAAAAATCCCCGTGCAGTCTCAATGGCGGGGTGCGGGCTGGCCCGGTGGCCGGGTGTTGCCGGAGAAGAGGCCTCTTGGCCGGGGTTAATAGTTTTGGAACGCGGCCCGCGGAAATAGTAGCGGCTGGAGGTACCGGGGGCGAAGCCCGCCCCGGCCCGGCGGCCGAGTTAAAAAAAATAATAATCCCCGTTCAGTCTCAATGGCGGGGTGCGGGCCGGCCCGGTGGCCGGGTTGGCCGGGGTTAATAGTTTTGGAACGCGGCCCGCGGAAATAGTAGCGGCTGGAGGTACCGGGGGCGAAGCCCGCCCCGGCCCAGCGGCCGAGTTAAAAAAAATAATAATCCCCGTGCAGTCTCAATGGCGGGGTGCGGGCCGGCCCGGTGGCCGGGTGTTGCCGGAGAAGAGGCCTCTTGGCCGGGGTTAATAGTTTTGGAATGCGGCCCGCGGAAATAGTAGCGGCTGGAGGTACCGGGGGCGAAGCCCGCCCCGGCCCGGCGGCCGAGTTAAAAAAAAAAATAATCACCGTTCAGTCTCAATGGCGGGTTGCGGGCCGGCCCGGTGGCCGGGTGTGGCCGGAGAAGAGGCCTCTTGGCCGGTGTTAATAGTTTTGGAACGCGGCCCGCGGAAATAGTAGCGGCTGGAGGTACCGGGGGCGAAGCCCGCCCCGGCCCGGCGGCCGAGTTAAAAAAAAAAAAATCCCCGTGCAGTCTCAATGGCGGGGTGCGGGCCGGCCCGGTGGCCGGGTGTGGCCGGAGAAGAGGCCTCTTGGCCGGGGTTAATAGTTTTGGAACGCGGCCCACGGGAATAGTAGCGGCTGGAGGTACCGGGGGCGAAGCCCGCCCCGGCCCGGCGGCCGAGTTAAAAAAAATAATAATCCCCGTGCAGTCTCAATGGCGGGGTGCGGGCCGGCCCGGCGGCCGGGTTTGGCCGAGAAGAGGCCTCTTGGCCAGGTTTAATAGTTTTGGAACGCGGCCCGCGGAAATAGTAGCGGCTGGAGGTACCGGGGGCGAAGCCCGCCCCGGCCCGGCGGCCGAGTTAAAAAAAAAAAAAATCCCCGTGCAGTCTCAATGGCGGGGTGCGGGCCGGCCCGGTGGCCGGGTGTGGCCGGAGAAGAGGCCTCTTGGCCGGGGTTAATAGTTTTGGAACGCGGCCCGCGGAAATAGTAGCGGCTGGAGGTACCGGGGGCGAAGCCCGCCCCGGCCCGGCGGCCGAGTTAAAAAAAATAATAATGCCCGTGCAGTCTCAATGGCGGGGTGCGGGCCGGCCCGGCGGCCGGGTGTGGCCGGAGAAGAGGCCTCTTGGCCGGGGTTAATAGTTTTGGAACGCGGCCCGCGGAAATAGTAGCGGCTGGAGGTACCGGGGGCGAAGCCCGCCCCGGTCCGGCGGCCGAGTTAAAAAAAATAATAATCCCCGTGCAGTCTCAATGGCGGGGTGCGGGCCGGCCCGGCGGCCGGGTGTGGCCGGAGAAGAGGCCTCTTGGCCGGGGTTAATAGTTTTGGAACGCGGCCCGCGGAAATAGTAGCGGCTGGAGGTACCGGGGGCGAAGCCCGCCCCGGCCCGGCGGCCGAGTTAAAAAAAATAAGAATCCCCGTGCAGTCTCAATGGCGGGGTGCGGGCCGGCCCGGTGGCCGGGTGTGGCCGGAGAAGAGGCCTCTTGGCCGGGATTAATAGTTTTGGAACGCGGCCCGCGGAAATAGTAGCGGCTGGAGGTACCGGGGGCGAAGCCCGCCCCGGCCCGGCGGCCGAGTTAAAAAAAATAATAATCCCCGTTCAGTCTCAATGGCGGGGAGCAGGCTGCACTCGGCCACCGAGTGCGGCGGGCAGCAGGCCTCTTGGACAGGTTGAGAGAAAAAAAAATTATAATCCCTGTGCAGTCTCAATGGCGGGGTGCGGGCCGGCCCGGCGGCCGAGTGTGGCCGGGGAAGAGGCCTCTTGGCCGGGGTGAATAGTGTTGGAACGCGGCCCGCAGAAATAGTAGCGGTTGGAGGTACCGGGGGCGAAGCCCGCCCCGGCCCGGCGGCCGAGTTAAAAAAAAAAAAAATCCCCGTTCAGTCTCAATGGCGGGCAGCAGGCTGCACTCAGCCGCCGAGTGCGGCGGGCAGCAGGCCTCTTGGACAGGTTGAGAGATAAAAAAATAATAATCCCCGTGCAGTCTCAATGGCGGGGTGCGGGCCGGCCCGGCGGCCGGGTGTGGCCGGAGAAGAGGCCTCTTGGCCGGGGTAAATAGTTTTGGAACGCGGCCCGCGGAAATAGTAGCGGCTGGAGGTACCGGGGGCGAAGCCCGCCCCGGCCCGGCGGCCGAGTTAAAAAAAAAAATAATCCCCGTGCAGTCTCAATGGCGGGGTGCGGGCCGGCCCGGTGGCCGGGTGTTGCCGGAGGAGAGGCCTCTTGGCCGGGGTTAATAGTTTTGGAACGCGGCCCGCGGAAATAGTAGCGGCTGGAGGTACCGGGGGCGAAGCCCGCCCCGGCCCGGCGGCCGAGTTAAAAAAAATAATAATCCCCGTTCAGTCTCAATGGCGGGGTGCGGGCCGGCCCGGTGGCCGGGTTGGCCGGGGTTAATAGTTTTGGAACGCGGCCCGCGGAAAAAGTAGCGGCTGGAGGTACCGGGGGCGAAGCCCGCCCCGGCCCGGCGGCCGAGTTAAAAAAAATAATAATCCCCGTGCAGTCTCAATGGCGGGGTGCGGGCCGGCCCGGTGGCCGGGTGTTGCCGGAGAAGAGGCCTCTTGGCCGGGGTTAATAGTTTTGGAATGCGGCCCGCGGAAATAGTAGCGGCTGGAGGTACCGGGGGCGAAGCCCGCCCCGGCCCGGCGGACGAGTTAAAAAAAAAAATAATCACCGTTCAGTCTCAATGGCGGGTTGCGGGCCGGCCCGGTGGCCGGGTGTGGCCGGAGAAGAGGCCTCTTGGCCGGTGTTAATAGTTTTGGAACGCGGCCCGCGGAAATAGTAGCGGCTGGAGGTACCGGGGGCGAAGCCCGCCCCGGCCCGGCGGCCGAGTTAAAAAAAAAATAATCCCCGTGCAGTCTCAATGGCGGGGTGCGGGCCGGCCCGGCGGCCGGGTGTGGCCGGAGAAGAGGCCTCTTGGCCGGGGTTAATAGTTTTGGAACGCGGCCCGCGGAAATAGTAGCGGCTGGAGGTACCGGGGGCGAAGCCCGCCCCGGCCCGGCGGCCGAGTTAAAAAAAATAATAATCCCCGTTCAGTCTCAATGGCGGGGTGCGGGCCGGCCCGGTGGCCGGGTGTGGCCGGAGAAGAGGCCTCTTGGCCGGGGTTAATAGTTTTGGAACGCGGCCCACGGGAATAGTAGCGGCTGGAGGTACCGGGGGCGAAGCCCGCCCCGGCCCGGCGGCCGAGTTAAAAAAAATTATAATCCCCGTGCAGTCTCAATGGCGGGGTGCGGGCCGGCCCGGCGGCCGGGTGTGGCCGAGAAGAGGCCTCTTGGCCAGGTTTAATAGTTTTGGAACGCGGCCCGCGGAAATAGTAGCGGCTGGAGGTACCGGGGGCGAAGCCCGCCCCGGCCCGGCGGCCGAGTTAAAAAAAATAATAATCCCCGTGCAGTCTCAATGGCGGGGTGCGGGCCGGCCCGGTGGCCGGGTGTGGCCGGAGAAGAGGCCTCTTGGCCGGGGTTAATAGTTTTGGAACGCGGCCCGCGGAAATAGTAGCGGCTGGAGGTACCGGGGGCGAAGCCTGCCCCGGCCCGGCGGCCGAGTTAAAAAAAATAATAATCCCCGTGCAGTCTCAATGGCGGGGTGCGGGCCGGCCCGGCGGCCGGGTGTGGCCGGAGAAGAGGCCTCTTGGCCGGGGTTAATAGTTTTGGAACGCGGCCTGCGGAAATAGTAGCAGCTGGAGGTACCGGGGGCGAAGCCCGCCCCGGCCCGGCGGCCGAGTTAAAAAAAATAATAATCCCCGTGCAGTCTCAATGGCGGGGTGCGGGCCGGCCCGGTGGCCGGGTGTGGCCGGAGAAGAGGCCTCTTGGCCGGGGTTAATAGTTTTGGAACGCGGCCCGCGGAAATAGTAGCGGCTGGAGGTACCGGGGGCGAAGCCCGCCCCGGCCCGGCGGCCGAGTTAAAAAAAATAAGAATCCCCGTGCAGTCTCAATGGCGGGGTGCGGGCCGGCCCGGCGGCCGGGTGTGGCCGGAGAAGAGGCCTCTTGGCCGGGGTTAATAGTTTTGGAACGCGGCCCGCGGAAATAGTAGCGGCTGGAGGTACCGGGTGCGAAGCCCGCCCCGGCCCGGCGGCCGAGTTAAAAAAAATAATAATCCCCGTGCAGTCTCAATGGCGGGGTGCGGGCCGGCCCGGTGGCCGGGTGTGGCCGGAGAAGAGGCCTCTTGGCCGGGGTTAATAGTTTTGGAACGCGGCCCGCGGAAATAGTAGCGGCTGGAGGTACCGGGGGCGAAGCCCGCCCCGGCCCGGCGGCCCAGTTAAAAAAAATAATAATCCCCGTGCAGTCTCAATGGCGGGGTGCGGGCCGGGCCGGCGGCCGGGTGTGGCCGGAGAAGAGGCCTCTTGGCCGGGGTTAATAGTTTTGGAACGCGGCCCGCGGAAATAGTAGCGGCTGGAGGTACCGGGGGCGAAGCCCGCCCCGGCCCGGCGGCCGAGTTAAAAAAAATAATAATCCCCGTTCAGTCTCAATGGCGGGGAGCAGGCTGCACTCGGCCACCGAGTGCGGCGGGCAGCAGGCCTCTTGGACAGGTTGAGAGAAAAAAAAATTATAATCCCCGTGCAGTCTCAATGGCGGGGTGCGGGCCGGCCCGGCGGCCGAGTGTGGCCGGGGAAGAGGCCTCTTGGCCGGTGTTAATAGTTTTGGAACGCGGCCCGCGGAAATAGTAGCGGCTGGAGGTACCGGGGGCGAAGCCCGCCCCGGCCCGGCGGCCGAGTTAAAAAAAAAAAAATCCCCGTGCAGTCTCAATGGCGGGGTGCGGGCCGGCCCGGCGGCCGGGTGTGGCCGGAGAAGAGGCCTCTTGGCCGGGGTTAATAGTTTTGGAACGCGGCCCGCGGAAATAGTAGCGGCTGGAGGTACCGGGGGCGAAGCCCGCCCCGGCCCGGCGGCCGTGTTAAAAAAAATAATAATCCCCGTTCAGTCTCAATGGCGGGGTGCGGGCCGGCCCGGTGGCCGGGTGTGGCCGGAGAAGAGGCCTCTTGGCCGGGGTTAATAGTTTTGGAACGCGGCCCACGGGAATAGTAGCGGCTGGAGGTACCGGGGGCGAAGCCCGCCCCGGCCCGGCGGCCGAGTTAAAAAAAAAAATAATCCCCGTGCAGTCTCAATGGCGGGGTGCGGGCCGGAACGGCGGCCGGGTGTGGCCGAGAAGAGGCCTCTTGGCCAGGTTTAATAGTTTTGGAACGCGGCCCGCGGAAATAGTAGCGGCTGGAGGTACCGGGGGCGAAGCCTGCCCCGGCCCGGCGGCCGAGTTAAAAAAAATAATAATCCCCGTGCAGTCTCAATGGCGGGGTGCGGGCCGGCCCGGCGGCCGGGTGTGGCCGGAGAAGAGGCCTCTTGGCCGGGGTTAATAGTTTTGGAACGCGGCCCGCGGAAATAGTAGCGGCTGGAGGTACCGGGTGCGAAGCCCGCCCCGGCCCGGCGGCCGAGTTAAAAAAAAAAATAATCCCCGTGCAGTCTCAATGGCGGGGTGCGGGCCGGCCCGGTGGCCGGGTGTGGCCGGAGAAGAGGCCTCTTGGCCGGGGTTAATAGTTTTGGAACGCGGCCCGCGGAAATAGTAGCGGCTGGAGGTACCGGGGGCGAAGCCTGCCCCGGCCCGGAGGCCCAGTTAAAAAAATTAATAATCCCCGTGCAGTCTCAATGGCGGGGAGCAGGCTGCACTCGGCCACCGAGTGCGGCGGGCAGCAGGCCTCTTGGACAGGTTGAGAGAAAAAAAAAATTATAATCCCCGTGCAGTCTCAATGGCGGGGTGCGGGCCGGCCCGGCGGCCGGGTGTGGCCGGAGAAGAGGCCTCTTGGCCGGGGTTAATAGTTTTGGAACGCGGCCAGCGGAAATAGTAGCGGCTGGAGGTACCGGGTGCGAAGCCCGCCCCGGCCCGGCGGCCGAGTTAAAAAAAATAATAATCCCCGTGCAGTCTCAATGGCGGGGTGCGGGCCGGCCCGGTGGCCGGGTGTGGCCGGAGAAGAGGCCTCTTGGCCGGGGTTAATAGTTTTGGAACGCGGCCCGCGGAAATAGTAGCGGCTGGAGGTACCGGGGGCGAAGCCCGCCCCGGCCCGGCGGCCGAGTTAAAAAAAAAAAAAATCCCCGTTCAGTCTCAATGGCGGGCAGCAGGCTGCACTCAGCCGCCGAGTGCGGCGGGCAGCAGGCCTCTTGGACAGGTTGAGAGATAAAAAAATAATAATCCCCGTGCAGTCTCAATGGCGGGGTGCGGGCCGGCCCGGCGGCCGGGTGTGGCCGGAGAAGAGGCCTCTTGGCCGGGGTAAATAGTTTTGGAACGCGGCCCGCGGAAATAGTAGCGGCTGGAGGTACCGGGGGCGAAGCCCGCCCCGGCCCGGCGGCCGAGTTAAAAAAAATAATAATCCCCGTGCAATCTCAATGGCGGGGTGCGGGCCGGCCCGGTGGCCGGGTGTTGCCGGAGAAGAGGCCTCTTGGCCGGGGTGAATAGTTTTGGAACGCGGCCCGCGGAAATAGTAGCGGCTGGAGGTACCGGGGGCGAAGCCTGCCCCGGCCCGGCGGCCGAGTTAAAAAAAATAATAATCCCCGTGCAGTCTCAATGGCGGGGTGCGGGCCGGCCCGGCGGCCGGGTGTGGCCGGAGAAGAGGCCTCTTGGCCGGGGTTAATAGTTTTGGAACGCGGCCCGCGGAAATAGTAGCGGCTGGAGGTACCGGGGGCGAAGCCCGCCCCGGCCCGGCGGCCGAGTTAAAAAAAATAATAATCCCCGTGCAGTCTCAATGGCGGGGTGCGGGCCGGCCCGGTGGCCGGGTGTGGCCGGAGAAGAGGCCTCTTGGCCGGGGTTAATAGTTTTGGAACGCGGCCCGCGGAAATAGTAGCGGCTGGAGGTACCGGGGGCGAAGCCCGCCCCGGCCCGGCGGCCGAGTTAAAAAAAATAAGAATCCCCGTGCAGTCTCAATGGCGGGGTGCGGGCCGGCCCGGTGGCCGGGTGTGGCCGGAGAAGAGGCCTCTTGGCCGGGGTTAATAGTTTTGTAACGCGGCCCGCGGAAATAGTAGCGGCTGGAGGTACCGGGGGCGAAGCCCGCCCCGGCCCGGCGGCCGAGTTAAATAAAATAATAATCCCCGTGCAGTCTCAATGGCGGGGTGCGGGCCGGCCCGGTGGCCGGGTGTTGCCGGAGAAGAGGCCTCTTGGCCGGGGTTAATAGTTTTGGAACGCGGCCCGCGGAAATAGTAGCGGCTGGAGGTACCGGGGGCGAAGCCCGCCCCGGCCCGGCGGCCGAGTTAAAAAAAATAATAATCACCGTTCAGTCTCAATGGCGGGTTGCGGGCCGGCCCGGTGGCCGGGTGTGGCCGGAGAAGAGGCCTCTTGGCCGGTGTTAATAGTTTTGGAACGCGGCCCGCGGAAATAGTAGCGGCTGGAGGTACCGGGGGCGAAGCCCGCCCCGGCCCGGCGGCCGAGTTAAAAAAAAAAAAATCCCCGTGCAGTCTCAATGGCGGGGTGTGGGCCGGCCCGGTGGCCGGGTGTGGCCGGAGAAGAGGCCTCTTGGCCGGGGTTAATAGTTTTGGAACGCGGCCCGCGGAAATAGTAGCGGCAGGAGGTACCGGGGGCGAAGCCCGCCCCGGCCCGGCGGCCGAGTTAAAAAAAAAAAAATCCCCGTGCAGTCTCAATGGCGGGGTGCGGGCCGGCCCGGCGGCCGGTTGTGGCCGGAGAAGAGGCCTCTTGGCCGGGGTTAATAGTTTTGGAACGCGGCCCGCGGAAATAGTAGCGGCTGGAGGTACCGGGGGCGAAGCCCTCCCCGGCCCGGCGGCCGAGTTAAAAAAAATAATAATGTCCATGCAGTCTCAATGGCGGGGTGCGGGCCGGCCCGGCGGCCGGGTATGGCCGGAGAAGAGGCCTCTTGCCCGGGGTGTATAGTGTTGGAAGGCGGCCCGCGGAAATAGTAGCGGCTGGAGGTACCGGGGGCGAAGCCCTCCCCGGCCCGGCGGCCGAGTTAAAAAAAATAATAATCCCCGTTCAGTCTCAATGGCGGGGTGCGGGCCGCCCCGGCGGCCGGGTGTGGCCGGAGAAGAGGCCTCTTGGTTAATAGTTTTGGAACGCGGCCCGCGGAAATAGTAGCGGCTGGAGGTACTGGGGGCGAAGCCCGCCCCGGCCCGGCGGCCGAGTTAAAAAAAATAATAATCCCCGTGCAGTCTCAATGGCGGGGTGCGGGCCGGCCCGGCGGCCGGGTGTGGCCGGAGAAGAGGCCTCTTGGCCGGGGTTAATAGTTTTGGAACGCGGCCCGCGGAAATAGTAGCGGCTGGAGGTACCGGGGGCGAAGCCCGCCCCGGCCCGGCGGCCGAGTTAAATAAAATAATAATCCCCGTGCAGTCTCAATGGCGGGGTGCGGGCCGGCCCGGTGGCCGGGTGTTGCCGGAGAAGAGGCCTCTTGGCCGGGGTTAATAGTTTTGGAATGCGGCCCGCGGAAATAGTAGCGGCTGGAGGTACCGGGGGCGAAGCCCGCCCCGGCCCGGCGGCCGAGTTAAAAAAAATAATAATCACCGTTCAGTCTCAATGGCGGGTTGCGGGCCGGCCCGGTGGCCGGGTGTGGCCGGAGAAGAGGCCTCTTGGCCGGTGTTAATAGTTTTGGAACGCGGCCCGCGGAAATAGTAGCGGCTGGAGGTACCGGGGGCGAAGCCCGCCCCGGCCCGGCGGCCGAGTTAAAAAAAAAATAATCCCCGTGCAGTCTCAATGGCGGGGTGTGGGCCGGCCCGGTGGCCGGGTGTGGCCGGAGAAGAGGCCTCTTGGCCGGGGTTAATAGTTTTGGAACGCGGCCCGCGGAAATAGTAGCGGCTGGAGGTACCGGGGGCGAAGCCCGCCCCGGCCCGGCGGCCGAGTTAAAAAAAAAATAATCCCCGTGCAGTCTCAATGGCGGGGTGCGGGCCGGCCCGGCGGCCGGTTGTGGCCGGAGAAGAGGCCTCTTGGCCGGGGTTAATAGTTTTGGAACGCGGCCCGCGGAAATAGTAGCGGCTGGAGGTACCGGGGGCGAAGCCCGCCCCGGCCCGGCGGCCGAGTTAAAAAAAATAATAATCCCCGTTCAGTCTCAATGGCGGGGTGCGGGCCGGCCCGGCGGCCGGGTGTGGCCGGGGAAGAGGCCTCTTGCCTGGGGTGAATAGTGTTGGAACGCGGCCCGCGGAAATAGTAGCGGCTGGAGGTACCGGGGGCGAAGCCCGGCCCGGCGGCCGAGTTAAAAAAAAAACAATAATCCCCGTTCAGTCTCAATGGCGGGGTGCGGGCCGGCCCGGCGGCCGGGTGTGGCCGGGGAAGAGGCCTCTTGCCCGTGGTGAATAGTGTTGGAACGCGGCCCGCGGAAATAGTAGCGGCTGGAGGTACCGGGGGCGAAGCCCACCCCGGCCCGGCGGCCGAGTTAAAAAAAAAAAAATCCCCGTGCAGTCTCAATGGCGGGGTGCGGGCCGGCCCGGCGGCCGGTTGTGGCCGGAGAAGAGGCCTCTTGGCCGGGGTTAATAGTTTTGGAACGCGGCCCGCGGAAATAGTAGCGGCTGGAGGTACCGGGGGCCAAGCCCGCCCCGGCCCGGCGGCCGAGTTAAAAAAAAAAAAATCCCCGTGCAGTCTCAATGGCGGGGAGCAGGCTGCACTCGGCCACCGAGTGCGGCGGGCAGCAGGCCTCTTGGACAGGTTGAGAGAAAAAAAAATTATAATCCCCGTGCAGTCTCAATGGCGGGGTGCGGGCCGGCCCGGCGGCCGAGTGTGGCCGGGGAAGAGGCCTCTTGGCCGGGGTTAATAGTTTTGGAACGCGGCCCGCGGAAATAGTAGCGGCTGGAGGTACCGGGGGCGAAGCCCGCCCCGGCCCGGCGGCCGAGTTAAAAAAAATAATAATCCCCGTTCAGTCTCAATGGCGGGGTGCGGGCCGGCCCGGCGGCCGGGTGTGGCCGGGGAAGAGGCCTCTTGCCTGGGGTGAATAGTGTTGGAACGCGGCCCGCGGAAATAGTAGCGGCTGGAGGTACCGGGGGCGAAGCCCGGCCCGGCGGCCGAGTTAAAAAAAAAACAATAATCCCCGTTCAGTCTCAATGGCGGGGTGCGGGCCGGCCCGGCGGCCGGGTGTGCCCGGGGAAGAGGCCTCTTGCCCGTGGTGAATAGTGTTGGAACGCGGCCCGCGGAAATAGTAGCGGCTGGAGGTACCGAGGGCGAAGCCCGCCCCGGCCCGGCGGCCGAGTTAAAAAAAATAAGAATCCCCGTGCAGTCTCAATGGCGGGGTGCGGGCCGGCCCGGCGGCCGGGTGTGGCCGGAGAAGAGGCCTCTTGGCCGGGGTTAATAGTTTTGGAACGCGGCCCGCGGAAATAGTAGCGGCTGGAGGTACCGGGTGCGAAGCCCGCCCCGGCCCGGCGGCCGAGTTAAAAAAAATAATAATCCCCGTGCAGTCTCAATGGCGGGGTGCGGGCCGGCCCGGTGGCCGGGTGTGGCCGGAGAAGAGGCCTCTTGGCCGGGGTTAATAGTTTTGGAACGCGGCCCGCGGAAATAGTAGCGGCTGGAGGTACCGGGGGCGAAGCCTTCCCCGGCCCGGAGGCCCAGTTAAAAAAATTAATAATCCCCGTGCAGTCTCAATGGCGGGGAGCAGGCTGCACTCGGCCACCGAGTGCGGCGGGCAGCAGGCCTCTTGGACAGGTTGAGAGAAAAAAAAATTATAATCCCCGTGCAGTCTCAATGGCGGGGTGCGGGCCGGCCCGGCGGCCGAGTGTGGCCGGGGAAGAGGCCTCTTGGCCGGGGTTAATAGTTTTGGAACGCGGCCCGCGGAAATAGTAGCGGCTGGAGGTACCGGGGGCGAAGCCCGCCCCGGCCCGGCGGCCGAGTTAAAAAAAAAAAAAATCCCCGTGCAGTCTCAATGGCGGGGAGCAGGCTGCACTCGGCCACCGAGTGCGGCGGGCAGCAGGCCTCTTGGACAGGTTGAGAGAAAAAAAAATTATAATCCCCGTGCAGTCTCAATGGCGGGGTGCGGGCCGGCCCGGCGGCCGGGTGTGGCCGGAGAAGAGGCCTCTTGGCCGGGGTTAATAGTTTTGGAACGCGGCCCGCGGAAATAGTAGCGGCTGGAGGTACCGGGGGCGAAGCCCGCCCCGGCCCGGCGGCCGAGTTAAAAAAAATAATAATCCCCGTGCAGTCTCAATGGCGGGGTGCGGGCCGGCCCGGTGGCCGGGTGTGGCCGGAGAAGAGGCCTCTTGGCCGGGGTTAATAGTTTTGGAACGCGGCCCGCGGAAATAGTAGCGGCTGGAGGTACCGGGGGCGAAGCCCGCCCCGGCCCGGCGGCCGAGTTAAAAAAAATAAGAATCCCCGTGCAGTCTCAATGGCGGGGTGCGGGCCGGCCCGGCGGCCGGGTGTGGCCGGAGAAGAGGCCTCTTGGTCGGGGTTAATAGTTTTGGAACGCGGCCCGCGGAAATAGTAGCGGCTGGAGGTACCGGGTGCGAAGCCCGCCCCGGCCCGGCGGCCGAGTTAAAAAAAATAATAATCCCCGTGCAGTCTCAATGGCGGGGTGCGGGCCGGCCCGGTGGCCGGGTGTGGCCGGAGAAGAGGCCTCTTGGCCGGGGTTAATAGTTTTGGAACGCGGCCCGCGGAAATAGTAGCGGTTGGAGGTACCGGGGGCGAAGCCCGCCCCGGCCCGGCGGCCGAGTCAAAAAAAAAAAAAATCCCTGTTCAGTCTCAATGGCGGGCAGCAGGCTGCACTCAGCCGCCGAGTGCGGCGGGCAGCAGGCCTCTTGGACAGGTTGAGAGATAAAAAAATAATAATCCCCGTGCAGTCTCAATGGCGGGGTGCGGGCCGGCCCGGCGGCCGGGTGTGGCCGCAGAAGAGGCCTCTTGGCCGGGGTAAATAGTTTTGGAACGCGGCCCGCGGAAATAGTAGCGGCTGGAGGTACCGGGGGCGAAGCCCGCCCCGGCCCGGCGGCCGAGTTAAAAAAAATAATAATCCCCGTGCAGTCTCAATGGCGGGGTGCGGGCCGGCCCGGTGGCCGGGTGTGGCCGGAGAAGAGGCCTCTTGGCCGGGGTTAATAGTTTTGGAACGCGGCCCGCGGAAATAGTAGCGGCTGGAGGTACCGGGGGCGAAGCCCGCCCCGGCCCGGCGGCCGAGTTAAAAAAAAAAAAATCCCCGTGCAGTCTCAATGGCGGGGAGCAGGCTGCACTCGGCCACCGAGTGCGGCGGGCAGCAGGCCTCTTGGACAGGTTGAGAGAAAAAAAAATTATAATCCCCGTGCAGTCTCAATGGCGGGGTGCGGGCCGGCCCGGCGGCCGAGTGTGGCCGGGGAAGAGGCCTCTTGGCCGGGGTGAATAGTGTTGGAACGCGGCCCGCAGAAATAGTAGCGGTTGGAGGTACCGGGGGCGAAGCCCGCCCCGGCCCAGCGGCCGAGTTAAAAAAAAAAAAAATCCCCGTTCAGTCTCAATGGCGGGCAGCAGGCTGCACTCAGCCGCCGAGTGCGGCGGGCAGCAGGCCTCTTGGACAGGTTGAGAGATAAAAAAATAATAATCCCCGTGCAGTCTCAATGGCGGGGTGCGGGCCGGCCCGGCGGCCGGGTGTGGCCGGAGAAGAGGCCTCTTGGCCGGGGTAAATAGTTTTGGAACGCGGCCCGCGGAAATAGTAGCGGCTGGAGGTACCGGGGGCGAAGCCCGCCCCGGCCCGGCGGCCGAGTTAAAAAAAATAATAATCCCCGTGCAGTCTCAATGGCGGGGTGCGGGCCGGCCCGGTGGCCGGGTGTGGCCGGAGAAGAGGCCTCTTGGCCGGGGTTAATAGTTTTGGAACGCGGCCCGCGGAAATAGTAGCGGCTGGAGGTACCGGGGGCGAAGCCCGCCCCGGCCCGGCGGCCGAGTTAAATAAAATAATAATCCCCGTGCAGTCTCAATGGCGGGGTGCGGGCCGGCCCGGTGGCCGGGTGTTGCCGGAGAAGAGGCCTCTTGGCCGGGGTTAATAGTTTTGGAATGCGGCCCGCGGAAATAGTAGCGGCTGGAGGTACCGGGGGCGAAGCCCGCCCCGGCCCGGCGGCCGAGTTAAAAAAAATAATAATCACCGTTCAGTCTCAATGGCGGGTTGCGGGCCGGCCCGGTGGCCGGGTGTGGCCGGAGAAGAGGCCTCTTGGCCGGTGTTAATAGTTTTGGAACGCGGCCCGCGGAAATAGTAGCGGCTGGAGGTACCGGGGGCGAAGCCCGCCCCGGCCCGGCGGCCGAGTTAAAAAAAAAATAATCCCCGTGCAGTCTCAATGGCGGGGTGTGGGCCGGCCCGGTGGCCGGGTGTGGCCGGAGAAGAGGCCTCTTGGCCGGGGTTAATAGTTTTGGAACGCGGCCCGCGGAAATAGTAGCGGCTGGAGGTACCGGGGGCGAAGCCCGCCCCGGCCCGGCGGCCGAATTAAAAAAAAAATAATCCCCGTGCAGTCTCAATGGCGGGGTGCGGGCCGGCCCGGCGGCCGGTTGTGGCCGGAGAAGAGGCCTCTTGGCCGGGGTTAATAGTTTTGGAACGCGGCCCGCGGAAATAGTAGCGGCTGGAGGTACCGGGGGCGAAGCCCGCCCCGGCCCGGCGGCCGAGTTAAAAAAAATAATAATCCCCGTTCAGTCTCAATGGCGGGGTGCGGGCCGGCCCGGCGGCCGGGTGTGGCCGGGGAAGAGGCCTCTTGCCCGTGGTGAATAGTGTTGGAACGCGGCCCGCGGAAATAGTAGCGGCTGGAGGTACCGAGGACGAAGCCCGCCCCGGCCCGGCGGCCGAGTTAAAAAAAATAAGAATCCCCGTGCAGTCTCAATGGCGGGGTGCGGGCCGGCCCGGCGGCCGGGTGTGGCCGGAGAAGAGGCCTCTTGGCCGGGGTTAATAGTTTTGGAACGCGGCCCGCGGAAATAGTAGCGGCTGGAGGTACCGGGTGCGAAGCCCGCCCCGGCCCGGCGGCCGAGTTAAAAAAAATAATAATCCCCGTGCAGTCTCAATGGCGGGGTGCGGGCCGGCCCGGTGGCCGGGTGTGGCCGGAGAAGAGGCCTCTTGGCCGGGGTTAATAGTTTTGGAACGCGGCCCGCGGAAATAGTAGCGGCTGGAGGTACCGGGGGCGAAGCCTTCCCCGGCCCGGAGGCCCAGTTAAAAAAATTAATAATCCCCGTGCAGTCTCAATGGCGGGGTGCGGGCCGGCCCGGCGGCCGGGTGTGGCCGGAGAAGAGGCCTCTTGGCCGGGGTTAATAGTTTTGGAACGCGGCCCGCGGAAATAGTAGCGGCTGGAGGTACCGGGGGCGAAGCCCGCCCCGGCCCGGCGGCCGAGTTAAAAAAAAAAAAAATCCCCGTGCAGTCTCAATGGCGGGGTGCGGGCCGGCCCGGCGGCCGAGTGTGGCCGGGGAAGAGGCCTCTTGGCCGGGGTTAATAGTTTTGGAACGCGGCCCGCGGAAATAGTAGCGGCTGGAGGTACCGGGGGCGAAGCCCGCCCCGGCCCGGCGGCCGAGTTAAAAAAAAAAAAAATCCCCGTGCAGTCTCAATGGCGGGGAGCAGGCTGCACTCGGCCACCGAGTGCGGCGGGCAGCAGGCCTCTTGGACAGGTTGAGAGAAAAAAAAATTATAATCCCCGTGCAGTCTCAATGGCGGGGTGCGGGCCGGCCCGGCGGCCGAGTGTGGCCGGGGAAGAGGCCTCTTGGCCGGGGTGAATAGTTTTGGAACGCGGCCCGCGGAAATAGTAGCGGCTGGAGGTACCGGGGGCGAAGCCTGCCCCGGCCCGGCGGCCGAGTTAAAAAAAATAATAATCCCCGTGCAGTCTCAATGGCGGGGTGCGGGCCGGCCCGGCGGCCGGGTGTGGCCGGAGAAGAGGCCTCTTGGCCGGGGTTAATAGTTTTGGAACGCGGCCCGCGGAAATAGTAGCGGCTGGAGGTACCGGGGGCGAAGCCCGCCCCGGCCCGGCGGCCGAGTTAAAAAAAATAATAATCCCCGTGCAGTCTCAATGGCGGGGTGCGGGCCGGCCCGGTGGCCGGGTGTGGCCGGAGAAGAGGCCTCTTGGCCGGGGTTAATAGTTTTGGAACGCGGCCCGCGGAAATAGTAGCGGCTGAGGTACCGGGGGCGAAGCCCGCCCCGGCCCGGCGGCCGAGTTAAAAAAAATAAGAATCCCCGTGCAGTCTCAATGGCGGGGTGCGGGCCGGCCCGGCGGCCGGGTGTGGCCGGAGAAGAGGCCTCTTGGTCGGGGTTAATAGTTTTGGAACGCGGCCCGCGGAAATAGTAGCGGCTGGAGGTACCGGGTGCGAAGCCCGCCCCGGCCCGGCGGCCGAGTTAAAAAAAATAATAATCCCCGTGCAGTCTCAATGGCGGGGTGCGGGCCGGCCCGGTGGCCGGGTGTGGCCGGAGAAGAGGCCTCTTGGCCGGGGTTAATAGTTTTGGAACGCGGCCCGCGGAAATAGTAGCGGCTGGAGGTACCGGGGGCGAAGCCCGCCCCGGCCCGGCGGCCGAGTTAAAAAAAAAAAAAATCCCCGTGCAGTCTCAATGGCGGGGAGCAGGCTGCACTCGGCCACCGAGTGCGGCGGGCAGCAGGCCTCTTGGACAGGTTGAGAGAAAAAAAAATTATAATCCCCGTGCAGTCTCAATGGCGGGGTGCGGGCCGGCCCGGCGGCCGAGTGTGGCCGGGGAAGAGGCCTCTTGGCCGGGGTGAATAGTTTTGGAACGCGGCCCGCGGAAATAGTAGCGGCTGGAGGTACCGGGGGCGAAGCCTGCCCCGGCCCGGCGGCCGAGTTAAAAAAAATAATAATCCCCGTGCAGTCTCAATGGCGGGGTGCGGGCCGGCCCGGCGGCCGGGTGTGGCCGGAGAAGAGGCCTCTTGGCCGGGGTTAATAGTTTTGGAACGCGGCCCGCGGAAATAGTAGCGGCTGGAGGTACCGGGGGCGAAGCCCGCCCCGGCCCGGCGGCCGAGTTAAAAAAAAAAATAATCCCCGTGCAGTCTCAATGGCGGGGTGCGGGCCGGCCCGGTGGCCGGGTGTGGCCGGAGAAGAGGCCTCTTGGCCGGGGTTAATAGTTTTGGAACGCGGCCCGCGGAAATAGTAGCGGCTGGAGGTACCGGGGGCGAAGCCCGCCCCGGCCCGGCGGCCGAGTTAAAAAAAATAAGAATCCCCGTGCAGTCTCAATGGCGGGGTGCGGGCCGGCCCGGCGGCCGGGTGTGGCCGGAGAAGAGGCCTCTTGGTCGGGGTTAATAGTTTTGGAACGCGGCCCGCGGAAATAGTAGCGGCTGGAGGTACCGGGTGCGAAGCCCGCCCCGGCCCGGCGGCCGAGTTAAAAAAAATAATAATCCCCGTGCAGTCTCAATGGCGGGGTGCGGGCCGGCCCGGTGGCCGGGTGTGGCCGGAGAAGAGGCCTCTTGGCCGGGGTTAATAGTTTTGGAACGCGGCCCGCGGAAATAGTAGCGGCTGGAGGTACCGGGGGCGAAGCCCGCCCCGGCCCGGCGGCCGAGTTAAAAAAAAAAAAATCCCCGTGCAGTCTCAATGGCGGGGAGCAGGCTGCACTCGGCCACCGAGTGCGGCGGGCAGCAGGCCTCTTGGACAGGTTGAGAGAAAAAAAAATTATAATCCCCGTGCAGTCTCAATGGCGGGGTGCGGGCCGGCCCGGCGGCCGAGTGTGGCCGGGGAAGAGGCCTCTTGGCCGGGGTGAATAGTGTTGGAACGCGGCCCGCAGAAATAGTAGCGGTTGGAGGTACCGGGGGCGAAGCCCGCCCCGGCCCGGCGGCCGAGTTAAAAAAAAAAAAAATCCCCGTTCAGTCTCAATGGCGGGCAGCAGGCTGCACTCAGCCGCCGAGTGCGGCGGGCAGCAGGCCTCTTGGACAGGTTGAGAGATAAAAAAATAATAATCCCCGTGCAGTCTCAATGGCGGGGTGCGGGCCGGCCCGGCGGCCGGGTGTGGCCGGAGAAGAGGCCTCTTGGCCGGGGTAAATAGTTTTGGAACGCGGCCCGCGGAAATAGTAGCGGCTGGAGGTACCGGGGGCGAAGCCCGCCCCGGCCCGGCGGCCGAGTTAAAAAAAATAATAATCCCCGTGCAGTCTCAATGGCGGGGTGCGGGCCGGCCCGGCGGCCGGGTGTGGCCGGAGAAGAGGCCTCTTGGCCGGGGTTAATAGTTTTGGAACGCGGCCCGCGGAAATAGTAGCGGCTGGAGGTACCGGGGGCGAAGCCCGCCCCGGCCCGGCGGCCGAGTTAAAAAAAATAATAATCCCCGTGCAGTCTCAATGGCGGGGTGCAGGCCCGCCCTGGGGCCGGGTGTGGCCGGAGAAGAGGCCTCTTGGCCGGGGTTAATAGTTTTGGAACGCGGCCCGCGGAAATAGTAGCGGCTGGAGGTACCGGGGGCGAAGCCCGCCCCGGCCCGGCGGCCGAGTTAAAAAAAAAAAAAATCCCCGTGCAGTCTCAATGGCGGGGAGCAGGCTGCACTCGGCCACCGAGTGCGGCGGGCAGCAGGCCTCTTGGACAGGTTGAGAGAAAAAAAAATTATAATCCCCGTGCAGTCTCAATGGC
This sequence comes from Hippocampus zosterae, assembly GCF_025434085.1. NCBI lineage: Eukaryota > Metazoa > Chordata > Actinopteri > Syngnathiformes > Syngnathidae > Hippocampus > Hippocampus zosterae. Next base: position 1,288,625 of record NW_026262818.1, read on the forward strand.
GGGGTGCGGGCCGGCCCGGCGGCCGAGTGTGGCCGGGGAAGAGGCCTCTTGGCCGGGGTGAATAGTTTTGGAACGCGGCCCGCGGAAATAGTAGCGGCTGGAGGTACCGGGGGCGAAGCCTGCCCCGGCCCGGCGGCCGAGTTAAAAAAAATAATAATCCCCGTGCAGTCTCAATGGCGGGGTGCGGGCCGGCCCGGCGGCCGGGTGTGGCCGGAGAAGAGGCCTCTTGGCCGGGGTTAATAGTTTTGGAACGCGGCCCGCGGAAATAGTAGCGGCTGGAGGTACCGGGGGTGAAGCCCGCCCCGGCCCGGCGGCCGAGTTAAAAAAAATAATAATCCCCGTGCAGTCTCAATGGCGGGGTGCGGGCCGGCCCGGTGGCCGGGTGTGGCCGGAGAAGAGGCCTCTTGGCCGGGGTTAATAGTTTTGGAACGCGGCCCGCGGAAATAGTAGCGGCTGGAGGTACCGGGGGCGAAGCCCGCCCCGGCCCGGCGGCCGAGTTAAAAAAAATAAGAATCCCCGTGCAGTCTCAATGGCGGGGTGCGGGCCGGCCCGGCGGCCGGGTGTGGCCGGAGAAGAGGCCTCTTGGTCGGGGTTAATAGTTTTGGAACGCGGCCCGCGGAAATAGTAGCGGCTGGAGGTACCGGGTGCGAAGCCCGCCCCGGCCCGGCGGCCGAGTTAAAAAAAATAATAATCCCCGTGCAGTCTCAATGGCGGGGTGCGGGCCGGCCCGGTGGCCGGGTGTGGCCGGAGAAGAGGCCTCTTGGCCGGGGTTAATAGTTTTGGAACGCGGCCCGCGGAAATAGTAGCGGCTGGAGGTACCGGGGGCGAAGCCCGCCCCGGCCCGGCGGCCGAGTTAAAAAAAAAAAAAAATCCCCGTGCAGTCTCAATGGCGGGGAGCAGGCTGCACTCGGCCACCGAGTGCGGCGGGCAGCAGGCCTCTTGGACAGGTTGAGAGAAAAAAAAATTATAATCCCCGTGCAGTCTCAATGGCGGGGTGCGGGCCGGCCCGGCGGCCGAGTGTGGCCGGGGAAGAGGCCTCTTGGCCGGGGTGAATAGTGTTGGAACGCGGCCCGCAGAAATAGTAGCGGTTGGAGGTACCGGGGGCGAAGCCGGCCCCGGCCCGGCGGCCGAGTTAAAAAAAAAAAAATCCCCGTTCAGTCTCAATGGCGGGCAGCAGGCTGCACTCAGCCGCCGAGTGCGGCGGGCAGCAGGCCTCTTGGACAGGTTGAGAGATAAAAAAATAATAATCCCCGTGCAGTCTCAATGGCGGGGTGCGGGCCGGCCCGGCGGCCGGGTGTGGCCGGAGAAGAGGCCTCTTGGCCGGGGTAAATAGTTTTGGAACGCGGCCCGCGGAAATAGTAGCGGCTGGAGGTACCGGGGGCGAAGCCCGCCCCGGCCCGGCGGCCGAGTTAAAAAAAATAATAATCCCCGTGCAGTCTCAATGGCGGGGTGCGGGCCGGCCCGGCGGCCGGGTGTGGCCGGAGAAGAGGCCTCTTGGCCGGGGTTAATAGTTTTGGAACGCGGCCCGCGGAAATAGTAGCGGCTGGAGGTACCGGGGGCGAAGCCCGCCCCGGCCCGGCGGCCGAGTTAAAAAAAATAATAATCCCCGTGCAGTCTCAATGGCGGGGTGCAGGCCGGCCCTGTGGCCGGGTGTGGCCGGAGAAGAGGCCTCTTGGCCGGGGTTAATAGTTTTGGAACGCGGCCCGCGGAAATAGTAGCGGCTGGAGGTACCGGGGGCGAAGCCCGCCCCGGCCCGGCGGCCGAGTTAAAAAAGATAATAATCCCCGTGCAGTCTCAATGGCGGGGTGCGGGCCGGCCCGGCGGCCGGGTGTGGCCGGAGAAGAGGCCTCTTGGCCGGGGTTAATAGTTTTGGAACGCGGCCCGTGGAAATAGTAGCGGCTGGAAGTACCGGGGGCGAAGCCCGCCCCGGCCCGGCGGCCGAGTTAAAAAAAATAATAATCCCCGTGCAGTCTCAATGGCGGGGTGCGGGCCGGCCCTGTGGCCGGGTGTGGCCGGAGAAGATGCCTCTTGGCCGGGGTTAATAGTTTTGGAACGCGGCCCGCGGAAATAGTAGCGGCTGGAGGTACCGGGGGCGAAGCCCGCCCCGGCCCGGCGGCCGAGTTAAAAAAAAAAATAATCCCCGTGCAGTCTCAATGGCGGGGTGCGGGCCGGCCCGGCGGCCGGGTGTGGCCGGAGAAGAGGCTTCTTGGCCGGGGTTAATAGTTTTGGATCGCGGCCCGCGGAAATAGTAGCGGCTGGAGGTACCGGGGGCGAAACCCGCCCCGGCCCGGCGGCCGAGTTAAAAAAAATAATAATCCCCGTGCAGTCTCAATGGCGGGGTGCGGGCCGGCCCTGCGGCCGGTTGTGGCCGGAGAAGAGGCCTCTTGGCCGGGGTTAATAGTTTTGGAACGCGGCCCGCGGAAATAGTAGCGGCTGGAGGTACCGGGGGCGAAGCCCGCCCCGGCCCGGCGGCCGAGTAAAAAAAAATAATAATCCCCGTGCAGTCTCAATGGCGTGGTGCGGGCCGGCCCGGCGGCAGGGTGTGGCCGGAGAAGAGGCCTCTTGGCCGGGGTTAATAGTTTTGGAACGCGGGCCGCGGAAATAGTAGCGGCTGGAGGTACCGGGGGCGAAGCCCGCCCCGGCCCGGGGGCCGAGTTAAAAAAAAAAATAATCCCCGTGCAGTCTCAATGGCGGGGTGCGGGCCGGCCCGGCGGCCGGGTGTGGCCGGAGAAGAGGCCTCTTGGCCGGGGTTAATAGTTTTGGAACGCGGCCCGCGGAAATAGTAGCGGCTGGAGGTACCGGGGGCGAAGCCCGCCCCGGCCCGGCGGCCGAGTTAAAAAAAAAAAAATCCCCGTGCAGTCTCAATGGCGGGGTGCGGGCCGGCCCGGTGGCCGGGTGTGGCCGGAGAAGAGGCCTCTTGGCCGGGGTTAATAGTTTTGGAACGCGGCCCGCGGAAATAGTAGCAGCTGGAGGTTCCGGGGGCGAAGCCCTCCCCGGCCCGGCGGCCGAGTTAAAAAAAATAATAATCCCCGTTCAGTCTCAATGGCGGGGTGCGGGCCGGCCCGGCGGCCGGGTGTGGCCGGAGAAGAGGCCTCTTGGCCGGGGTTAATAGTTTTGGAACGCGGCCCGCGGAAATAGTAGCGGCTGGAGGTACCGGGGGCGAAGCCCGCCCCGGCCCGGCGGCCGAGTTAAAAAAAAAAAAAATCCCCGTGCAGTCTCAATGGCGTGGTGCGGGCCGGCCCGGCGGCCGGGTGTGGCCGGAGAAGAGGCCTCTTGGCCGGGGTTAATAGTTTTGGAACGCGGGCCGCGGAAATAGTAGCGGCTGGAGGTACCGGGGGCGAAGCCCGCCCCGGCCCGGCGGCCGAGTTAAAAAAAATAATAATCCCCGTGCAGTCTCAATGGCGGGGTGCGGGCCGGCCCGGTGGCCGGGTTGGCCGGGGTTAATAGTTTTGGAACGCGGCCCGCGGAAATAGTAGCGGCTGGAGGTACCGGGGGCGAAGCCCGCCCCGGCCCGGCGGCCGAGTTAAAAAAAAAAAAATCCCCGTGCAGTCTCAATGGCGGGGTGCGGGCCGGCCCGGTGGCCGGGTGTGGCCGGAGAAGAGGCCTCTTGGCCGGGGTTAATAGTTTTGGAACGCGGCCCGCGGAAATAGTAGCGGCTGGAGGTACCGGGGGCGAAGCCCGCCCCGGCCCGGCGGCCGAGTTAAAAAAAAAATCCCCGTGCAGTCTCAATGGCGGGGCGCAGGCCGGCCCGGCGGCCGAGTGTGGCCGGGGAAGAGGCCTCTTGGCCGGGGTGAATAGTGTTGGAACGCGGCCCGCGGAAATAGTAGCGGCTGGAGGTACCGGGGGCGAAGCCCGCCCCGGCCCGGCGGCCGAGTTAAAAAAAAAAAAATCCCCGTGCAGTCTCAATGGCGGGGTGCGGGCCGGCCCGGTGGCCGGGTGTGGCCGGAGAAGAGGCCTCTTGGCCGGGGTTAATAGTTTTGGAACGCGGGCCGCGGAAATAGTAGCGGATGGAGGTACCGGGGCGAAGCCCGCCCCGGCCCGGCGGCCGAGTTAAAAAAAATAATAATCCCCGTGCAGTCTCAATGGCGGGGTGCGGGCCGGCCCGGTGGCCGGGTGTTGCCGGAGAAGAGGCCTCTTGGCCGGGGTTAATAGTTTTGGAACGCGGCCCGCGGAAATAGTAGCGGCTGGAGGTACCGGGGGCTAAGCCCGCCCCGGCCCGGCGGCCGAGTTAAAAAAAATAATAATCCCCGTTCAGTCTCAATGGCGGGGTGCGGGCCGGCCCGGTGGCCGGGTGTGGCCGGAGAAGAGGCCTCTTGGCCGGGGTTAATAGTTTTGGAACGCGGGCCGCGGAAATAGTAGCGGATGGAGGTACCGGGGCGATGCCCGCCCCGGCCCGGCGGCCGAGTTAAAAAAAATAATAATCCCCGTGCAGTCTCAATGGCGGGGTGCGGGCCGGCCCGGTGGCCGGGTGTTGCCGGAGAAGAGGCCTCTTGGCCGGGGTTAATAGTTTTGGAACGCGGCCCGCGGAAATAGTAGCGGCTGGAGGTACCGGAGGCGAAGCCCGCCCCGGCCCGGCGGCCGAGTTAAAAAAAATAATAATCCCCGTTCAGTCTCAATGGCGGGCTGCGGGCCGGCCCGGTGGCCGGGTGTGGCCGGAGAAGAGGCCTCTTGGCCGGGGTTAATAGTTTTGGAACGCGGGCCGCGGAAATAGTAGCGGATGGAGGTACCGGGGGCGAAGCCCGCCCCGGCCCGGCGGCCGAGTTAAAAAAAATAATAATCCCCGTGCAGTCTCAATGGCGGGGTGCGGGCCGGCCCGGTGGCCGGGTGTGGCCGGAGAAGAGGCCTCTTGGCCGGGGTTAATAGTTTTGGAACGCGGGCCGCGGAAATAGTAGCGGATGGAGGTACCGGGGGCGAAGCCCGCCCCGGCCCGGCGGCCGAGTTAAAAAAAATAATAATCCCCGTTCAGTCTCAATGGCGGGCTGCGGGCCGGCCCGGTGGCCGGGTGTGGCCGGAGAAGAGGCCTCTTGGCCGGGGTTAATAGTTTTGGAACGCGGGCCGCGGAAATAGTAGCGGATGGAGGTACCGGGGGCGAAGCCCGCCCCGGCCCGGCGGCCGAGTTAAAAAAAATAATAATCCCCGTGCAGTCTCAATGGCGGGGTGCGGGCCGGCCCGGTGGCCGGGTGTGGCCGGAGAAGAGGCCTCTTGGCCGGGGTTAATAGTTTTGGAACGCGGACCGCGGAAATAGTAGCGGATGGAGGTACCGGGGGCGAAGCCCGCCCCGGCCCGGCGGCCGAGTTAAAAAAAATAATAATCCCCGTGCAGTCTCAATGGCGGGGTGCGGGCCGGCCCTGTGGCCGGGTGTGGCCGGAGAAGAGGCCTCTTGGCCGGGGTTAATAGTTTTGGAACGCGGCCCGCGGAAATAGTAGCGGCTGGAGGTACCGGGGACGAAGCCCGCCCCGGCCCGGCGGCCGAGTTAAAAAAAATAATAATCCCCGTGCAGTCTCAATGGCGGGGTGCGGGCCGGCCCGGCGGCCGGGTGTGGCCGGAGAAGAGGCCTCTTGGCCGGGGTTAATAGTTTTGGAACGCGGCCCGCGGAAATAGTAGCGGCTGGAAGTACCGGGGCGAAGCCCGCCCCGGCCCGGCGGCCGAGTTAAAAAAAATAATAATCCCCGTGCAGTCTCAATGGTGGGGTGCGGGCCGGCCCGGCGGCCGCGTGTGGCCGGAGAAGAGGCCTCTTGGCCGGGGTTAATAGTGTTGGAACGCGGCCCGCGGAAATAGTAGCGGCTGGAGGTACCGGGTGCGAAGCCCGCCCCGGCCCGGCGGCCGAGTTAAAAAAAATAATAATCCCCGTGCAGTCTCAATGGCGGGGTGCGGGCCGGCCCGGTGGCCGGGTGTGGCCGGAGAAGAGGCCTCTTGGCCGGGGTTAATAGTTTTGGAACGCGGCCCGCGGAAATAGTAGCGGATGGAGGTACCGGGGGCGAAGCCCGCCCCGGCCCGGCGGCCGAGTTAAAAAAAATAATAATCCCCGTGCAGTCTCAATGGCGGGGTGCGGGCCGGCCCGGTGGCCGGGTGTGGCCGGAGAAGAGGCCTCTTGGCCGGGGTTAATAGTTTTGGAACGCGGGCCGCGGAAATAGTAGCGGATGGAGGTACCGGGGGCGAAGCCCGCCCCGGCCCGGCGGCCGAGTTAAAAAAAATAATAATCCCCGTTCAGTCTCAATGGCGGGCTGCGGGCCGGCCCGGTGGCCGGGTGTGGCCGGAGAAGAGGCCTCTTGGCCGGGGTTAATAGTTTTGGAACGCGGGCCGCGGAAATAGTAGCGGATGGAGGTACCGGGGGCGAAGCCCGCCCCGGCCCGGCGGCCGAGTTAAAAAAAATAATAATCCCCGTGCAGTCTCAATGGCGGGGTGCGGGCCGGCCCGGTGGCCGGGTGTGGCCGGAGAAGAGGCCTCTTGGCCGGGGTTAATAGTTTTGGAACGCGGGCCGCGGAAATAGTAGCGGATGGAGGTACCGGGGGCGAAGCCCGCCCCGGCCCGGCGGCCGAGTTAAAAAAAAAAAAAATCCCCGTGCAGTCTCAATGGCGTGGTGCGGGCCGGCCCGGCGGCCGGGTGTGGCCGGAGAAGAGGCCTCTTGGCCGGGGTTAATAGTTTTGGAACGCGGGCCGCGGAAATAGTAGCGGCTGGAGGTACCGGGGGCGAAGCCCGCCCCGGCCCGGCGGCCGAGTTAAAAAAAATAATAATCCCCGTGCAGTCTCAATGGCGGGGTGCGGGCCGGCCCGGTGGCCGGGTTGGCCGGGGTTAATAGTTTTGGAACGCGGCCCGCGGAAATAGTAGCGGCTGGAGGTACCGGGGGCGAAGCCCGCCCCGGCCCGGCGGCCGAGTTAAAAAAAAAAAAATCCCCGTGCAGTCTCAATGGCGGGGTGCGGGCCGGCCCGGTGGCCGGGTGTGGCCGGAGAAGAGGCCTCTTGGCCGGGGTTAATAGTTTTGGAACGCGGCCCGCGGAAATAGTAGCGGCTGGAGGTACCGGGGGCGAAGCCCGCCCCGGCCCGGCGGCCGAGTTAAAAAAAAAATCCCCGTGCAGTCTCAATGGCGGGGCGCAGGCCGGCCCGGCGGCCGAGTGTGGCCGGGGAAGAGGCCTCTTGGCCGGGGTGAATAGTGTTGGAACGCGGCCCGCGGAAATAGTAGCGGCTGGAGGTACCGGGGGCGAAGCCCGCCCCGGCCCGGCGGCCGAGTTAAAAAAAAAAAAATCCCCGTGCAGTCTCAATGGCGGGGTGCGGGCCGGCCCGGTGGCCGGGTGTGGCCGGAGAAGAGGCCTCTTGGCCGGGGTTAATAGTTTTGGAACGCGGGCCGCGGAAATAGTAGCGGATGGAGGTACCGGGGCGATGCCCGCCCCGGCCCGGCGGCCGAGTTAAAAAAAATAATAATCCCCGTGCAGTCTCAATGGCGGGGTGCGGGCCGGCCCGGTGGCCGGGTGTTGCCGGAGAAGAGGCCTCTTGGCCGGGGTTAATAGTTTTGGAACGCGGCCCGCGGAAATAGTAGCGGCTGGAGGTACCGGAGGCGAAGCCCGCCCCGGCCCGGCGGCCGAGTTAAAAAAAATAATAATCCCCGTTCAGTCTCAATGGCGGGCTGCGGGCCGGCCCGGTGGCCGGGTGTGGCCGGAGAAGAGGCCTCTTGGCCGGGGTTAATAGTTTTGGAACGCGGGCCGCGGAAATAGTAGCGGATGGAGGTACCGGGGGCGAAGCCCGCCCCGGCCCGGCGGCCGAGTTAAAAAAAATAATAATCCCCGTGCAGTCTCAATGGCGGGGTGCGGGCCGGCCCGGTGGCCGGGTGTGGCCGGAGAAGAGGCCTCTTGGCCGGGGTTAATAGTTTTGGAACGCGGGCCGCGGAAATAGTAGCGGATGGAGGTACCGGGGGCGAAGCCCGCCCCGGCCCGGCGGCCGAGTTAAAAAAAATAATAATCCCCGTTCAGTCTCAATGGCGGGCTGCGGGCCGGCCCGGTGGCCGGGTGTGGCCGGAGAAGAGGCCTCTTGGCCGGGGTTAATAGTTTTGGAACGCGGGCCGCGGAAATAGTAGCGGATGGAGGTACCGGGGGCGAAGCCCGCCCCGGCCCGGCGGCCGAGTTAAAAAAAATAATAATCCCCGTGCAGTCTCAATGGCGGGGTGCGGGCCGGCCCGGTGGCCGGGTGTGGCCGGAGAAGAGGCCTCTTGGCCGGGGTTAATAGTTTTGGAACGCGGACCGCGGAAATAGTAGCGGATGGAGGTACCGGGGGCGAAGCCCGCCCCGGCCCGGCGGCCGAGTTAAAAAAAATAATAATCCCCGTGCAGTCTCAATGGCGGGGTGCGGGCCGGCCCTGTGGCCGGGTGTGGCCGGAGAAGAGGCCTCTTGGCCGGGGTTAATAGTTTTGGAACGCGGCCCGCGGAAATAGTAGCGGCTGGAGGTACCGGGGACGAAGCCCGCCCCGGCCCGGCGGCCGAGTTAAAAAAAATAATAATCCCCGTGCAGTCTCAATGGCGGGGTGCGGGCCGGCCCGGCGGCCGGGTGTGGCCGGAGAAGAGGCCTCTTGGCCGGGGTTAATAGTTTTGGAACGCGGCCCGCGGAAATAGTAGCGGCTGGAAGTACCGGGGCGAAGCCCGCCCCGGCCCGGCGGCCGAGTTAAAAAAAATAATAATCCCCGTGCAGTCTCAATGGTGGGGTGCGGGCCGGCCCGGCGGCCGCGTGTGGCCGGAGAAGAGGCCTCTTGGCCGGGGTTAATAGTGTTGGAACGCGGCCCGCGGAAATAGTAGCGGCTGGAGGTACCGGGTGCGAAGCCCGCCCCGGCCCGGCGGCCGAGTTAAAAAAAATAATAATCCCCGTGCAGTCTCAATGGCGGGGTGCGGGCCGGCCCGGTGGCCGGGTGTGGCCGGAGAAGAGGCCTCTTGGCCGGGGTTAATAGTTTTGGAACGCGGCCCGCGGAAATAGTAGCGGCTGGAGGTACCGGGGGCGAAGCCTGCCCCGGCCCGGAGGCCCAGTTAAAAAAATTAATAATCCCCGTGCAGTCTCAATGGCGGGGTGCGGGCCGGCCCGGCGGCCGGGTGTGGCCGGAGAAGAGGCCTCTTGACCGGGGTTAATAGTTTTGGAACGCGGCCCGCGGAAATAGTAGCGGCTGGAGGTACCGGGGGCGAAGCCCGCCCCGGCCCGGCGGCCGAGTTAAAAAAAAAAAAAATCCCCGTGCAGTCTCAATGGCGGGGTGCGGGCCGGCCCGGTGGCCGGGTTGGCCGGGGTTAATAGTTTTGGAACGCGGCCCGCGGAAATAGTAGCGGCTGGAGGTACCGGGGGCGAAGCCCGCCCCGGCCCGGCGGCCGAGTTAAAAAAAAAAAAATCCCCGTGCAGTCTCAATGGCGGGGCGCAGGCCGGCCCGGCGGCCGAGTGTGGCCGGGGAAGAGGCCTCTTGGCCGGGGTGAATAGTGTTGGAACGCGGCCCGCGGAAATAGTAGCGGCTGGAGGTACCGGGGGCGAAGCCCGCCCCGGCCCGGCGGCCGAGTTAAAAAAAAAAAAAATCCCCGTGCAGTCTCAATGGCGGGGTGCGGGTCGGCCCGGTGGCCGGGTGTGGCCGGAGAAGAGGCCTCTTGGCCGGGGTTAATAGTTTTGGAACGCGGCCCGCGGAAATAGTAGCGGCTGGAGGTACCGGGGGCGAAGCCCGCCCCGGCCCGGCGGCCCAGTTAAAAAAAATAATAATCCCCGTGCAGTCTCAATGGCGGGGTGCGGGCCGGCCCGGCGGCCGGGTGCGGCCGGAGAAGAGGCCTCTTGGCCGGGGTTAATAGTTTTGGAACGCGGCCCGCGCAAATAGTAGCGGATGGAGGTACCGGGGGCGAAGCCCGCCCCGGCCCGGCGGCCGAGTTAAAAAAAAAAAAAATCCCCGTGCAGTCTCAATGGCGGGGTGCGGGCCGGCCCGGTGGCCAGGTGTTGCCGGAGAAGAGGCCTCTTGGCCGGGGTTAATAGTTTTGGAACGCGGCCCGCGGAAATAGTAGCGGCTGGAGGTACCGGGGGCGAAGCCCGCCCCGGCCCGGCGGCCGAGTTAAAAAAAATAATAATCCCCGTTCAGTCTCAATGGCGGGGAGCAGGCTGCACTCGGCCACCGAATGCGGCGGGCAGCAGGCCTCTTGGACAGGTTGAGAGAAAAAAAAATTATAATCCCCGTGCAGTCTCAATGGCGGGGTGCGGGCCGGCCCGGCGGCCGAGTGTGGCCGGGGAAGAGGCCTCTTGGCCGGGGTGAATAGTGTTGGAACGCGGCCCGCAGAAATAGTAGCGGTTGGAGGTACCGGGGGCGAAGCCCGCCCCGGCCCGGCGGCAGAGTTAAAAAAAAAAAAAAATCCCCGTTCAGTCTCAATGGCGGGCAGCAGGCTGCACTCAGCCGCCGAGTGCGGCGGGCAGCAGGCCTCTTGGACAGGTTGAGAGATAAAAAAATAATAATCCCCGTGCAGTCTCAATGGCGGGGTGCGGGCCGGCCCGGCGGCCGGGTGTGGCCGGAGAAGAGGCCTCTTGGCCGGGGTAAATAGTTTTGGAACGCGGCCCGCGGAAATAGTAGCGGCTGGAGGTACCGGGGGCGAAGCCCGCCCCGGCCCGGCGTCCGACTTAAAAAAAATAATAATCCCCGTGCAGTCTCAATGGCGGGGTGCGGGCCGGCCCGGTGGCCGGGTGTTGCCGGAGAAGAGGCCTCTTGGCCGGGGTTAATAGTTTTGGAACGCGGCCCGCGGAAATAGTAGCGGCTGGAGGTACCGGGGGCGAAGCCCGCCCCGGCCCGGCGGCCGAGTTAAAAAAAAAAAAAATCCCCGTTCAGTCTCAATGGCGGGGTGCGGGCCGGCCCGGTGGCCGGGTGTGGCCGGAGAAGAGGCCTCTTGGCCGGGGTTAATAGTTTTGGAACGTGGGCCGCGGAAATAGTAGCGGATGGAGGTACCGGGGCGAAGCCCGCCCCGGCCCGGCGGCCGAGTTAAAAAAAATAATAATCCCCGTGCAGTCTCAATGGCGGGGTGCGGGCCGGCCCGGTGGCCGGGTGTTGCCGGAGAAGAGGCCTCTTGGCCGGGGTTAATAGTTTTGGAACGCGGCCCGCGGAAATAGTAGCGGCTGGAGGTACCGGGGGCGAAGCCCGCCCCGGCCCGGCGGCCGAGTTAAAAAAAATAATAATCCCCGTTCAGTCTCAATGGCGGGCTGCGGGCCGGCCCGGTGGCCGGGTGTGGCCGGAGAAGAGGCCTCTTGGCCGGGGTTAATAGTTTTGGAACGCGGGCCGCGGAAATAGTAGCGGATGGAGGTACCGGGGGCGAAGCCCGCCCCGGCCCGGCGGCCGAGTTAAAAAAAATAATAATCCCCGTGCAGTCTCAATGGCGGGGTGCGGGCCGGCCCTGTGGCCGGGTGTGGCCGGAGAAGAGGCCTCTTGGCCGGGGTTAATAGTTTTGGAACGCGGCCCGCGGAAATAGTAGCGGCTGGAGGTACCGGGGACGAAGCCCGCCCCGGCCCGGCGGCCGAGTTAAAAAAAATAATAATCCCCGTGCAGTCTCAATGGCGGGGTGCGGGCCGGCCCGGCGGCCGGGTGTGGCCGGAGAAGAGGCCTCTTGGCCGGGGTTAATAGTTTTGGAACGCGGCCCGTGGAAATAGTAGCGGCTGGAAGTACCGGGGCGAAGCCCGCCCCGGCCCGGCGGCCGAGTTAAAAAAAAAAATAATCCCCGTGCAGTCTCAATGGTGGGGTGCGGGCCGGCCCGGCGGCCGCGTGTGGCCGGAGAAGAGGCCTCTTGGCCGGGGTTAATAGTTTTGGAACGCGGCCCGCGGAAATAGTAGCGGCTGGAGGTACCGGGGGCGAGGCCCGCCCCAGCCCGGCGGCCGAGTTAAAAAAAATAATAATCCCCGTGCAGTCTCAATGGCGGGGTGCGGGCCGGCCCTGTGGCCGGGTGTGGCCGGAGAAGAGGCCTCTTGGCCGGGGTTAATAGTTTTGGAACGCGGCCCGCGGAAATAGTAGCGGCTGGAGGTACCGGGGGCGAAGCCTGCCCCGGCCCGGAGGCCCAGTTAAAAAAATTAATAATCCCCGTGCAGTCTCAATGGCGGGGTGCGGGCCGGCCCGGCGGCCGGGTGTGGCCGGAGAAGAGGCCTCTTGACCGGGGTTAATAGTTTTGGAACGCGGCCCGCGGAAATAGTAGCGGCTGGAGGTACCGGGGGCGAAGCCCGCCCCGGCCCGGCGGCCGAGTTAAAAAAAAAAAAAATCCCCGTGCAGTCTCATTGGCGGGGTGCGGGCCGGCCCGGTGGCCGGGTTGGCCGGGGTTAATAGTTTTGGAACGCGGCCCGCGGAAATAGTAGCGGCTGGAGGTACCGGGGGCGAAGCCCGCCCCGGCCCGGCGGCCGAGTTAAAAAAAAAAAAAATCCCCGTGCAGTCTCAATGGCGGGGCGCAGGCCGGCCCGGCGGCCGAGTGTGGCCGGGGAAGAGGCCTCTTGGCCGGGGTGAATAGTGTTGGAACGCGGCCCGCGGAAATAGTAGCGGCTGGAGGTACCGGGGGCGAAGCCAGCCCCGGCCCGGCGGCCGAGTTAAAAAAAAAAAAAATCCCCGTGCAGTCTCAATGGCGGGGTGCGGGCCGGCCCGGTGGCCGGGTGTGGCCGGAGAAGAGGCCTCTTGGCCGGGGTTAATAGTTTTGGAACGCGGCCCGCGGAAATAGTAGCGGCTGGAGGTACCGGGGGCGAAGCCCGCCCCGGCCCGGCGGCCCAGTTAAAAAAAATAATAATCCCCGTGCAGTCTCAATGGCGGGGTGCGGGCCGGCCCGGCGGCCGGGTGCGGCCGGAGAAGAGGCCTCTTGGCCGGGGTTAATAGTTTTGGAACGCGGCCCGCGCAAATAGTAGCGGATGGAGGTACCGGGGGCGAAGCCCGCCCCGGCCCGGCGGCCGAGTTAAAAAAAAAAAAAATCCCCGTGCAGTCTCAATGGCGGGGTGCGGGCCGGCCCGGTGGCCGGGTGTTGCCGGAGAAGAGGCCTCTTGGCCGGGGTTAATAGTTTTGGAACGCGGCCCGCGGAAATAGTAGCGGCTGGAGGTACCGGGGGCGAAGCCCGCCCCGGCCCGGCGGCCGAGTTAAAAAAAATAATAATCCCCGTTCAGTCTCAATGGCGGGGAGCAGGCTGCACTCGGCCACCGAGTGCGGCGGGCAGCAGGCCTCTTGGACAGGTTGAGAGAAAAAAAAATTATAATCCCCGTGCAGTCTCAATGGCGGGGTGCGGGCCGGCCCGGCGGCCGAGTGTGGCCGGGGAAGAGGCCTCTTGGCCGGGGTGAATAGTGTTGGAACGCGGCCCGCAGAAATAGTAGCGGTTGGAGGTACCGGGGGCGAAGCCCGCCCCGGCCCGGCGGCCGAGTTAAAAAAAAAAAAAAATCCCCGTTCAGTCTCAATGGCGGGCAGCAGGCTGCACTCAGCCGCCGAGTGCGGCGGGCAGCAGGCCTCTTGGACAGGTTGAGAGATAAAAAAATAATAATCCCCGTGCAGTCTCAATGGCGGGGTGCGGGCCGGCCCGGCGGCCGGGTGTGGCCGGAGAAGAGGCCTCTTGGCCGGGGTAAATAGTTTTGGAACGCGGCCCGCGGAAATAGTAGCGGCTGGAGGTACCGGGGGCGAAGCCCGCCCCGGCCCGGCGGCCGAGTTAAAAAAAATAATAATCCCCGTGCAGTCTCAATGGCGGGGTGCGGGCCGGCCCGGTGGCCGGGTGTTGCCGGAGAAGAGGCCTCTTGGCCGGGGTTAATAGTTTTGGAACGCGGCCCGCGGAAATAGTAGCGGCTGGAGGTACCGGGGGCGAAGCCCGCCCCGGCCCGGCGGCCGAGTTAAAAAAAAAAATAATCCCCGTTCAGTCTCAATGGCGGGGTGCGGGCCGGCCCGGTGGCCGGGTGTGGCCGGAGAAGAGGCCTCTTGGCCGGGGTTAATAGTTTTGGAACGCGGGCCGCGGAAATAGTAGCGGATGGAGGTACCGGGGCGAAGCCCGCCCCGGCCCGGCGGCCGAGTTAAAAAAAATAATAATCCCCGTGCAGTCTCAATGGCGGGGTGCGGGCCGGCCCGGTGGCCGGGTGTTGCCGGAGAAGAGGCCTCTTGGCCGGGGTTAATAGTTTTGGAACGCGGCCCGCGGAAATAGTAGCGGCTGGAGGTACCGGGGGCGAAGCCCGCCCCGGCCCGGCGGCCGAGTTAAAAAAAATAATAATCCCCGTTCAGTCTCAATGGCGGGCTGCGGGCCGGCCCGGTGGCCGGGTGTGGCCGGAGAAGAGGCCTCTTGGCCGGGGTTAATAGTTTTGGAACGCGGCCCGCGGAAATAGTAGCGGCTGGAGGTACCGGGGACGAAGCCCGCCCCGGCCCGGCGGCCGAGTTAAAAAAAATAATAATCCCCGTGCAGTCTCAATGGCGGGGTGCGGGCCGGCCCGGCGGCCGGGTGTGGCCGGAGAAGAGGCCTCTTGGCCGGGGTTAATAATTTTGGAACGCGGCCCGTGGAAATAGTAGCGGCTGGAAGTACCGGGGCGAAGCCCGCCCCGGCCCGGCGGCCGAGTTAAAAAAAATAATAATCCCCGTGCAGTCTCAATGGTGGGGTGCGGGCCGGCCCGGCGGCCGCGTGTGGCCGGAGAAGAGGCCTCTTGGCCGGGGTTAATAGTTTTGGAACGCGGCCCGCGGAAATAGTAGCGGCTGGAGGTACCGGGGGCGAGGCCCGCCCCAGCCCGGCGGCCGAGTTAAAAAAAATAATAATCCCTGTGCAGTCTCAATGGCGGGGTGCGGGCCGGCCCTGTGGCCGGGTGTGGCCGGAGAAGAGGCCTCTTGGCCGGGGTTAATAGTTTTGGAACGCGGCCCGCGGAAATAGTAGCGGCTGGAGGTACCGGGGGCGAAGCCCGCCCCGGCCCGGCGGCCGAGTTAAAAAAAAAAATAATCCCCGTGCAGTCTCAATGGCGGGGTGCGGGCCGGCCCGGCGGCCGCGTGTGGCCGGAGAAGAGGCCTCTTGGCCGGGGTTAATAGTTTTGGAACGCGGCCCGCGGAAATAGTAGCGGCAGGAGGTACCGGGGGCGAAGCACGCCCCGGCCCGGCGGCCGAGTTAAAAAAAAAAATAATCCCCGTGCATTCTCAATGGCGGGGTGCGGGCCGGCCCGGCGGCCGGGTGTGGCCGGAGAAGAGGCCTCTTGGCCGGGGTTAATAGTTTTGGAACGCGGCCCGCGGAAATCGTAGCGGCTGGAGGTACCGGGGGCGAAGCCCGCCCCGGCCCGGCGGCCGAGTTAAAAAAAATAATAATCCCCGTGCAGTCTCAATGGCGGGGTGCGGGCCGGCCCGGCGGCCGGGTGTGGCCGGAGAAGAGGCCTCTTGGCCGGGGTTAATAGTTTTGGAACGCGGCCCGCGGAAATAGTAGCGGCTGGAGGTACCGGTGGCGAAGCTCGCCCTGGCCCAGCGGCCGAGTTAAAAAAAAAAATAATCCCCGTGCAGTCTCAATGGCGGGGTGCGGGCCAGCCCGGTGGCCGGGTGTGGCCGGAGAAGAGGCCTCTTGGCCGGGGTTAATAGTTTTGGAACGCGGCCCGCGGAAATAGTAGCGGCTGGAGGTACCGGTGGCGAAGCTCGCCCCGGCCCGGCGGCCGAGTTAAAAAAAATTATAATCCTCGTGCAGTCTCAATGGCGGGGTGCGGGCCGGCCCGGTGGCCGGGTGTGGCCGGAGAAGAGGCCTCTTGGCCGGGGTTAATAGTTTTGGAACGCGGCCCGCGGAAATAGTAGCGGCTGGAGGTACCGGGGGCGAAGCCCGCCCCGGCCCGGCGGCCCAGTTATAAAAAAATAATAATCCCCGTGCAGTCTCAATGGCGGGGTGCGGGCCGGCCCGGCGGCCGGGTGTGGCCGGAGAAGAGGCCTCTTGGCCGGGGTTAATAGTTTTGGAACGCGGCCCGCGGAAATAGTAGCGGCTGGAGGTACCGGGGGCGAAGCCCGCCCTGGCCCGGCGGCCGAGTTAAAAAAAAAAAAAATCCCCGTGTAGTTTCAATGGCGGGGTGCGGGCCGGCCCGGTGGCCGGGTTGGCCGGGGTTAATAGTTTTGGAACGCGGCCCGCGGAAATAGTAGCGGCTGGAGGTACCGGGGGCGAAGCCCGCCCCGGCCCGGCGGCCGAGTTAAAAAAAAAAATAATCCCCGTGCAGTCTCAATGGCGGGGTGCGGGCCGGCCCGGCGGCCGGATGTGGCCGGAGAAGAGGCCTCTTGGCCGGGGTTAATAGTTTTGGAACGCGGCCCGCGGAAATAGTAGCGGCTGGAGGTACCGGGGGCGAAGCCCGGCCCGGCGGCCGAGTTAAAAAAAAAACAATAATCCCCGTTCAGTCTCAATGGCGGGGTGCGGGCCGGCCCGGCGGCCGGGTGTGGCCGGAGAAGAGGCCTCTTGGCCGGGGTTAATAGTTTTGGAACGCGGCCCGCGGAAATAGTAGCGGCTGGAGGTACCGGGGGCGAAGCCCGCCCTGGCCCGGCGGCCGAGTTAAAAAAAATAATAATCCCCGTGTAGTCTCAATGGCGGGGTGCGGGCCGGCCCGGTGGCCGGGTTGGCCGGGGTTAATAGTTTTGGAACGCGGCCCGCGGAAATAGTAGCGGCTGGAGGTACCGGGGGCGAAGCCCGCCCCGGCCCGGCGGCCGAGTTAAAAAAAATAATAATCCCCGTGCAGTCTCAATGGCGGGGTGCGGGCCGGCCCGGCGGCCGGATGTGGCCGGAGGAGAGGCCTCTTGGCCGGGGTTAATAGTTTTGGAACGCGGCCCGCGGAAATAGTAGCGGCTGGAGGTACCGGGGGCGAAGCCCGCCCCGGCCCGGCGGCCGAGTTAAAAAAAATAATAATCCCCGTTCAGTCTCAATGGCGGGGTGCGGGCCGGCCCGGCGGCCGGGTGTGGCCGGGGAAGAGGCCTCTTGCCCGGGGTGAATAGTGTTTGAACGCGGCCCGCGGAAATAGTAGCGGCTGGAGGTACCGGGGGCGAAGCCCGGCCCGGCGGCCGAGTTAAAAAAAAAATAATAATCCCCGTTCAGTCTCAATGGCGGGGTGCGGGCCGGCCCGGCGGCCGGGTGTGGCCGGGGAAGAGGCCTCTTGCCCGTGGTGAATAGTGTTGGAACGCGGCCCGCGGAAATAGTAGCGGCTGGAGGTACCGGGGGCGAAGCCCGCCCCGGCCCGGCGGCCGAGTTAAAAAAAATAATAATCCCCGTTCAGTCTCAATGGCGGGGTGCGGGCCGGCCCGGTGGCCGGGTGTGGCCGGAGAAGAGGCCTCTTGGCCGGGGTTAATAGTTTTGGAACGCGGCCCGCGGAAATAGTAGCGGCTGGAGGTACCGGGGGCGAAGCCCGCCCTGGCCCGGCGGCCGAGTTAAAAAAAAAAAAAATCCCCGTGTAGTCTCAATGGCGGGGTGCGGGCCGGCCCGGTGGCCGGGTTGGCCGGGGTTAATAGTTTTGGAACGCGGCCCGCGGAAATAGTAGCGGCTGGAGGTACCGGGGGCGAAGCCCGACCCGGCCCGGCGGCCGAGTTAAAAAAAATAATAATCCCCGTGCAGTCTCAATGGCGGGGTGCGGGCCGGCCCGGCGGCCGGATGTGGCCGGAGAAGAGGCCTCTTGGCCGGGGTTAATAGTTTTGGAACGCGGCCCGCGGAAATAGTAGCGGCTGGAGGTACCGGGGGCGAAGCCCGCCCCGGCCCGGCGGCCGAGTTAAAAAAAATAATAATCCCCGTTCAGTCTCAATGGCGGGGTGCGGGCCGGCCCGGCGGCCGGGTGTGGCCGGGGAAGAGGCCTCTTGCCCGGGGTGAATAGTGTTTGAACGCGGCCCGCGGAAATAGTAGCGGCTGGAGGTACCGGGGGCGAAGCCCGCCCCGGCTCGGCGGCCGAGTTAAAAAAAATAATAATCCCCGTGCAGTCTCAATGGCGGGGTGCGGGCCGGCCCGGCGGCCGCGTGTGGCCGGAGAAGAGGCCTCTTGGCCGGGGTTAATAGTTTTGGAACGCGGCCCGCGGAAATAGTAGCGGCTGGAGGTACCGGGGGCGAAGCCC
Source organism: Hippocampus zosterae (assembly GCF_025434085.1). Lineage (NCBI taxonomy): Eukaryota > Metazoa > Chordata > Actinopteri > Syngnathiformes > Syngnathidae > Hippocampus > Hippocampus zosterae. The sequence goes on from NW_026262818.1 coordinate 1,306,617, forward strand.
GCCCCGGCCCGGCGGCCGAGTTAAAAAAAAAAAAAAATCCCCGTGCAGTCTCAATGGCGGGGTGCGGGCCGGCCCGGCGGCCGGGTGTGGCCGGAGAAGAGGCCTCTTGGCCGGGGTTAATAGTTTTGGAACGCGGCCCGCGGAAATCGTAGCGGCTGGAGGTACCGGGGGCGAAGCCCGCCCCGGCCCGGCGGCCGAGTTAAAAAAATAATAATCCCCGTGCAGTCTCAATGGCGGGGTGCGGGCCGGCCCGGCGGCCGCGTGTGGCCGGAGAAGAGGCCTCTTGGCCGGGGTTAATAGTTTTGGAACGCGGCCCGCGGAAATAGTAGCGGCTGGAGGTACCGGGGGCGAGGCCCGCCCCAGCCCGGCGGCCGAGTTAAAAAAAAAAAAAATCCCCGTGCAGTCTCAATGGCGGGGTGCGGGCCGGCCCGGCGGCCGGGTGTGGCCGGAGAAGAGGCCTCTTGGCCGGGGTTAATAGTTTTGGAACGCGGCCCGCGGAAATAGTAGCGGCTGGAGGTACCGGTGGCGAAGCTCGCCCCGGCCCGGCGGCCGAGTTAAAAAAAATTATAATCCTCGTGCAGTCTCAATGGCGGGGTGCGGGCCGGCCCGGTGGCCGGGTGTGGCCGGAGAAGAGGCCTCTTGGCCGGGGTTAATAGTTTTGGAACGCGGCCCGCGGAAATAGTAGCGGCTGGAGGTACCGGGGGCGAAGCCCGCCCCGGCCCGGCGGCCCAGTTAAAAAAAATAATAATCCCCGTGCAGTCTCAATGGCGGGGTGCGGGCCGGCCCGGCGGCCGGGTGTGGCCGGAGAAGAGGCCTCTTGGCCGGGGTTAATAGTTTTGGAACGCGGCCCGCGGAAATAGTAGCGGCTGGAGGTACCGGTGGCGAAGCTCGCCCCGGCCCGGCGGCCGAGTTAAAAAAAATTATAATCCTCGTGCAGTCTCAATGGCGGGGTGCGGGCCGGCCCGGTGGCCGGGTGTGGCCGGAGAAGAGGCCTCTTGGCCGGGGTTAATAGTTTTGGAACGCGGCCCGCGGAAATAGTAGCGGCTGGAGGTGCCGGGGGCGAAGACCGGCCCGGCGGCCGAGTTAAAAAAAAAAAAAAAATCCCCGTTCAGTCTCAATGGCGGGGTGCGGGCCGGCCCGGCGGCCGGGTGTGGCCGGAGAAGAGGCCTCTTGGCCGGGGTTAATAGTTTTGGAACGCGGCCCGCGGAAATAGTAGCGGCTGGAGGTACCGGGGGCGAAGCCCGCCCCGGCCCGGCGGCCGAGTTAAAAAAAATAATAATCCCCGTTCAGTCTCAATGGCGGGGTGCGGGCCGGCCCGGCGGCCGGGTGTGGCCGGAGAAGAGGCCTCTTGGCCGGGGTTAATAGTTTTGGAACGCGGCCCGCGGAAATAGTAGCGGCTGGAGGTACCGGTGGCGAAGCCCGCCCCGGCCCGGCGGCCGAGTTAAAAAAAATAATAATCCCCGTGCAGTCTCAATGGCGGGGTGCGGGCCGGCCCGGCGGCCGGTTGTGGCCGGAGAAGAGGCCTCTTGGCCGGGGTTAATAGTTTTGGAACGCGGCCCGCGGAAATAGTAGCGGCTGGAGGTACCGGGGGCGAAGCCCGCCCCGGCCCGGCGGCCGAGTTAAAAAAAATAATAATCCCGGTGCAGTCTCAATGGCGGGGTGCGGTCCGGCCCGGTGGCCGGGTGTGGCCGGAGAAGAGGCCTCTTGGCCGGGGTTAATAGTTTTGGAACGCGGCCCGCGGAAATAGTAGCGGCTGGAGGTACCGGGGGCGAAGCCCTCCCCGGCCCGGCGGCCGAGTTAAAAAAAATAATAATCCCCGTTCAGTCTCAATGGCGGGGTGCGGGCCGGCCCGGTGGCCGGGTGTGGCCGGAGAAGAGGCCTCTTGGCCGGGGTTAATAGTTTTGGAACGCGGCCCGCGGAAATAGTAGCGGCTGGAGGTACCGGGGGCGAAGCCCTCCCCGGCCCGGCGGCCGAGTTAAAAAAAAAAAAATCCCCGTTCAGTCTCAATGGCGGGGTGCGGGCCGGCCCGGCGGCCGGGTGTGGCCGGAGAAGAGGCCTCTTGGCCGGGGTTAATAGTTTTGGAACGCGGCCCGCGGAAATAGTAGCGGCTGGAGGTACCGGGGGCGAAGCCCGCCCCGGCCCGGCGGCCGAGTTAAAAAAAATAATAATCCCCGTGCAGTCTCAATGGCGGGGTGCGGGCCGGCCCGGTGGCCGGGTTGGCCGGGGTTAATAGTTTTGGAACGCGGCCCGCGGAAATAGTAGCGGCTGGAGGTACCGGGGGCGAAGCCCGCCCCGGCGGCCGAGTTAAAAAAAATAATAATCCCCGTTCAGTCTCAATGGCGGGGTGCGGGCCGGCCCGGTGGCCGGGTGTGGCCGGAGAAGAGGCCTCTTGGCCGGGGTTAATAGTTTTGGAACGCGGGCCGCGGAAATAGTAGCGGATGGAGGTACCGGGGGCGAAGCCCGCCCCGGCCCGGCGGCCGAGTTAAAAAAAAAAATAATCCCCGTGCAGTCTCAATGGCGGGGTGCGGGCCGGCCCGGCGGCCGGGTGTGGCCGGAGAAGAGGCCTCTTGGCCGGGGTTAATAGTTTTGGAACGCGGCCCGAGGAAATAGTAGCGGCTGGAGGTACCGGGGGCGAGGCCCGCCCCAGCCCGGCGGCCGAGTTAAAAAAAATAATAATCCCCGTGCAGTCTCAATGGCGGGGTGCGGGCCGGCCCGGCGGCCGCGTGTGGCCGGAGAAGAGGCCTCTTGGCCGGGGTTAATAGTTTTGGAACGCGGCCCGCGGAAATAGTAGCGGCTGGAGGTACCGGGGGCGAAGCCCGCCCCGGCCCGGCGGCCGAGTTAAAAAAAATAATAATCCCCGTGCAGTCTCAATGGCGGGGTGCGGGCCGGCCCGGCGGCCGGGTGTGGCCGGAGAAGAGGCCTCTTGGCCGGGGTTAATAGTTTTGGAACGCGGCCCGCGGAAATAGTAGCGGCTGGAGGTACCGGGGGCGAAGCCCGCCCCGGCCCGGCGGACGAGTTAAAAAAAATAATAATCCCCGTGCAGTCTCAATGGCGGGGTGCGGGCCGGCCCGGCGGCCGGGTGTGGCCGGAGAAGAGGCCTCTTGGCCGGGGTTAATAGTTTTGGAACGCGGCCCGTGGAAATAGTAGCGGCTGGAAGTACCGGGGGCGAAGCCCGCCCCGGCCCGGCGGCCGAGTTAAAAAAAATAATAATCCCCGTGCAGTCTCAATGGCGGGGTGCGGGCCGGCCCTGTGGCCGGGTGTGGCCGGAGAAGAGGCCTCTTGGCCGGGGTTAATAGTTTTGGAACGCGGCCCGCGGAAATAGTAGCGGCTGGAGGTACCGGTGGCGAAGCTCGCCCTGGCCCGGCGGCCGAGTTAAAAAAAATAATAATCCCCGTGCAGTCTCAATGGCGGGGTGCGGGCCGGCCCGGTGGCCGGGTGTGGCCGGAGAAGAGGCCTCTTGGCCGGGGTTAATAGTTTTGGAACGCGGCCCGCGGAAATAGTAGCGGCTGGAGGTACCGGGGGCGAAGCCCGCCCCGGCCCGGCGGCCGAGTTAAAAAAAATAATAATCCCCGTGCAGTCTCAATGGCGGGGTGCGGGCCGGCCCGGCGGCCGGGTGTGGCCGGAGAAGAGGCCTCTTGGCCGGGGTTAATAGTTTTGGAACGCGGCCCGCGGAAATAGTAGCGGCTGGAGGTACCGGGGGCGAAGCCCGCCCTGGCCCGGCGGCCGAGTTAAAAAAAATAATAATCCCCGTGTAGTCTCAATGGCGGGGTGCGGGCCGGCCCGGTGGCCGGGTTGGCCGGGGTTAATAGTTTTGGAACGCGGCCCGCGGAAATAGTAGCGGCTGGAGGTACCGGGGGCGAAGCCCGCCCCGGCCCGGCGGCCGAGTTAAAAAAAATAATAATCCCCGTGCAGTCTCAATGGCGGGGTGCGGGCCGGCCCGGCGGCCGGATGTGGCCGGAGAAGAGGCCTCTTGGCCGGGGTTAATAGTTTTGGAACGCGGCCCGCGGAAATAGTAGCGGCTGGAGGTACCGGGGGCGAAGCCCGCCTCGGCCCGGCGGCCGAGTTAAAAAAAATAATAATCCCCGTTCAGTCTCAATGGCGGGGTGCGGGCCGGCCCGGCGGCCGGGTGTGGCCGGGGAAGAGGCCTCTTGCCCGTGGTGAATAGTGTTGGAACGCGGCCCGCGGAAATAGTAGCGGCTGGAGGTACCGGGGGCGAAGCCCGCCCTGGCCCGGCGGCCGAGTTAAAAAAAATAATAATCCCCGTGTAGTCTCAATGGCGGGGTGCGGGCCGGCCCGGTGGCCGGGTTGGCCGGGGTTAATAGTTTTGGAACGCGGCCCGCGGAAATAGTAGCGGCTGGAGGTACCGGGGGCGAAGCCCGCCCCGGCCCGGCGGCCGAGTTAAAAAAAATAATAATCCCCGTTCAGTCTCAATGGCGGGGTGCGGGCCGGCCCGGTGGCCGGAGAAGAGGCCTCTTGGCCGGGGTTAATAGTTTTGGAACGCGGCCGCGGAAATAGTAGCGGCTGGAGGTACCGGGGGCGAAGCCCGCCCTGGCCCGGCGGCCGAGTTAAAAAAAATAATAATACCCGTGTAGTCTCAATGGCGGGGTGCGGGCCGGCCCGGTGGCCGGGTTGGCCGGGGTTAATAGTTTTGGAACGCGGCCCGCGGAAATAGTAGCGGCTGGAGGTACCGGGGGCGAAGCCCGCCCCGGCCCGGCGGCCGAGTTAAAAAAAATAATAATCCCCGTGCAGTCTCAATGGCGGGGTGCGGGCCGGCCCGGCGGCCGGGTGTGGCCGGAGAAGAGGCCTCTTGGCCGGGGTTAATAGTTTTGGAACGCGGCCCGCGGAAATAGTAGCGGCTGGAGGTACCGGTGGCGAAGCTCGCCCTGGCCCGGCGGCCGAGTTAAAAAAAATAATAATCCCCGTGCAGTCTCAATGGCGGGGTGCGGGCCGGCCCGGTGGCCGGGTGTGGCCGGAGAAGAGGCCTCTTGGCCGGGGTTAATAGTTTTGGAACGCGGCCCGCGGAAATAGTAGCGGCTGGAGGTACCGGTGGCGAAGCTCGCCCCGGCCCGGGGGCCGAGTTAAAAAAAATTATAATCCTCGTGCAGTCTCAATGGCGGGGTGCGCACCGGCCCGGTGGCCGGGTGTGGCCGGAGAAGAGGCCTCTTGGCCGGGGTTAATAGTTTTGGAACGCGGCCCGCGGAAATAGTAGCGGCTGGAGGTACCGGGGGCGAAGCCCGCCCCGGCCCGGCGGCCCAGTTAACAAAAATAATAATCCCCGTGCAGTCTCAATGGCGGGGTGCGGGCCGGCCCGGCGGCCGGGTGTGGCCGGAGAAGAGGCCTCTTGGCCGGGGTTAATAGTTTTGGAACGCAGCCCGCGGAAATAGTAGCGGCTGGAGGTACCGGGGGCGAAGCCCGCCCTGGCCCGGCGGCCGAGTTAAAAAAAATAATAATCCCCGTGTAGTCTCAATGGCGGGGTGCGGGCCGGCCCGGTGGCCGGGTTGGCCGGGGTTAATAGTTTTGGAACGCGGCCCGCGGAAATAGTAGCGGCTGGAAGTACCGGGGGCGAAGCCCGCCCCGGCCCGGCGGCCGAGTTAAAAAAAATAATAATCCCCGTGCAGTCTCAATGGCGGGGTGCGGGCCGGCCCGGCGGCCGGATGTGGCCGGAGAAGAGGCCTCTTGGCCGGGGTTAATAGTTTTGGAACGCGGCCCGCGGAAATAGTAGCGGCTGGAGGTACCGGGGGCGAAGCCCGCCCCGGCCCGGCGGCCCAGTAAAAAAAAATAATAATCCCCGTTCAGTCTCAATGGCGGGGTGCGGGCCGGCCCGGCGGCCGGGTGTGGCCGGGGAAGAGGCCTCTTGGCCGGGGTTAATAGTTTTGGAACGCGGCCCGCGGAAATAGTAGTGGCTGGAGGTACCGGGGGCGAAGCCCGCCCTGGCCCGGCGGCCGAGTTAAAAAAAATAATAATCCCCGTGTAGTCTCAATGGCGGGGTGCGGGCCGGCCCGGTGGCCGGGTTGGCCGGGGTTAATAGTTTTGGAACGCGGCCCGCGGAAATAGTAGCGGCTGGAGGTACCGGGGGCGAAGCCCGCCCCGGCCCGGCGGCCGAGTTAAAAAAAATAATAATCCCCGTTCAGTCTCAATGGCGGGGTGCGGGCCGGCCCGGCGGCCGGGTGTGGCCGGGGAAGAGGCCTCTTGCCCGGGGTGAATAGTGTTTGAACGCGGCCCGCGGAAATAGTAGCGGGAGGTACCGGGGGCGAAGCCCGGCCCGGCGGCCGAGTTAAAAAAAAAAAAAAAATCCCCGTTCAGTCTCAATGGCGGGGTGCGGGCCGGCCCGGCGGCCGGGTGTGGCCGGAGAAGAGGCCTCTTGGCCGGGGTTAATAGTTTTGGAACGCGGCCCGCGGAAATAGTAGCGGCTGGAGGTACCGGGGGCGAAGCCCGCCCCGGCCCGGCGGCCGAGTTAAAAAAAATAATAATCCCCGTTCAGTCTCAATGGCGGGGTGCGGGCCGGCCCGGTGGCCGGGTGTGGCCGGAGAAGAGGCCTCTTGGCCGGGGTTAATAGTTTTGGAACGCGGGCCGCGGAAATAGTAGCGGATGGAGGTACCGGGGGCGAAGCCCGCCCCGGCCCGGCGGCCGAGTTAAAAAAAAAAAAAATCCCCGTGCAGTCTCAATGGCGGGGTGCGGGCCGGCCCGGCGGCCGGGTGTGGCCGGAGAAGAGGCCTCTTGGCCGGGGTTAATAGTTTTGGAACGCGGCCCGCGGAAATAGTAGCGGCTGGAGGTACCGGGGGCGAAGCCCGCCCCGGCCCGGCGGCCGAGTTAAAAAAAATAATAATCCCCGTGCAGTCTCAATGGCGGGGTGCGGGCCGGCCCTGTGGCCGGGTGTGGCCGGAGAAGAGGCCTCTTGGCCGGGGTTAATAGTTTTGGAACGCGGCCCGCGGAAATAGTAGCGGCTGGAGGTACCGGGGGCGAAGCCCGCCCCGGCCCGGCGGCCGAGTTAAAAAAAAAAATAATCCCCGTGCAGTCTCAATGGCGGGGTGCGGGCCGGCCCGGCGGCCGGGTGTGGCCGGAGAAGAGGCCTCTTGGCCGGGGTTAATAGTTTTGGAACGCGGCCCGCGGAAATAGTAGCGGCTGGAGGTACCGGGGGCGAAGCCCGCCCCGGCCCGGCGGCCGAGTTAAAAAAAATAATAATCCCCGTGCAGTCTCAATGGCGGGGTGCGGGCCGGCCCGGCGGCCGGGTGTGGCCGGAGAAGAGGCCTCTTGGCCGGGGTTAATAGTTTTGGAACGCGGCCCGCGGAAATAGTAGCGGCTGGAGGTACCGGGGGCGATGCCCGCCCCGGCCCGGCGGACGAGTTAAAAAAAATAATAATCCCCGTGCAGTCTCAATGGCGGGGTGCGGGCCGGCCCGGCGGCCGGGTGTGGCCGGAGAAGAGGCCTCTTGGCCGGGGTTAATAGTTTTGGAACGCGGCCCGTGGAAATAGTAGCGGCTGGAAGTACCGGGGGCGAAGCCCGCCCCGGCCCGGCGGCCGAGTTAAAAAAAATAATAATCCCCGTGCAGTCTCAATGGCGGGGTGCGGGCCGGCCCTGTGGCCGGGTGTGGCCGGAGAAGATGCCTCTTGGCCGGGGTTAATAGTTTTGGAACGCGGCCCGCGGAAATAGTAGCGGCTGGAGGTACCGGGGGCGAAGCCCGCCCCGGCCCGGCGGCCGAGTTAAAAAAAATAATAATCCCCGTGCAGTCTCAATGGCGGGGTGCGGGCCGGCCCGGCGGCCGCGTGTGGCCGGAGAAGAGGCCTCTTGGCCGGGGTTAATAGTTTTGGAACGCGGCCCACGGAAATAGTAGCGGCTGGAGGTACCGGGGGCGAGGCCCGCCCCAGCCCGGCGGCCGAGTTAAAAAAAAAAAAAATCCCCGTGCAGTCTCAATGGCGGGGTGCGGGCCGGCCAGGCGGCCGGGTGTGGCCGGAGAAGAGGCCTCTTGGCCGGGGTTAATAGTTTTGGAACGCGGCCCGCGGAAATCGTAGCGGCTGGAGGTAACGGGGGCGAAGCCCGCCCCGGCCCGGCGGCCGAGTTAAAAAAATAATAATCCCCGTGCAGTCTCAATGGCGGGGTGCGGGCCGGCCCGGCGGCCGGGTGTGGCCGGAGAAGAGGCCTCTTGGCCGGGGTTAATAGTTTTGGAACGCGGCCCGCGGAAATAGTAGCGGCTGGAGGTACCGGTGGCGAAGCTCGCCCTGGCCCGGCGGCCGAGTTAAAAAAAATAATAATCCCCGTGCAGTCTCAATGGCGGGGTGCGGGCCGGCCCGGTGGCCGGGTGTGGCCGGAGAAGAGGCCTCTTGGCCGGGGTTAATAGTTTTGGAACGCGGCCCGCGGAAATAGTAGCGGCTGGAGGTACCGGTGGCGAAGCTCGCCCCGGCCCGGCGGCCGAGTTAAAAAAAATTATAATCCTCGTGCAGTCTCAATGGCGGGGTGCGGGCCGGCCCGGTGGGCGGGTGTGGCCGGAGAAGAGGCCTCTTGGCCGGGGTTAATAGTTTTGGAACGCGGCCCGCGGAAATAGTAGCGGCTGGAGGTACTGGGGGCGAAGCCCGCCCCGGCCCGGCGGCCCAGTTAAAAAAAAAAATAATCCCCGTGCAGTCTCAATGGCGGGGTGCGGGCCGGCCCGGCGGCCGGGTGTGGCCGGAGAAGAGGCCTCTTGGCCGGGGTTAATAGTTTTGGAACGCGGCCCGCGGAAATAGTAGCGGCTGGAGGTACCGGGGGCGAAGCCCGCCCTGGCCCGGCGGCCGAGTTAAAAAAAATAATAATCCCCGTGTAGTCTCAATGGCGGGGTGCGGGCCGGCCCGGTGGCCGGGTTGGCCGGGGTTAATAGTTTTGGAACGCGGCCCGCAGATATAGTAGCGGCTGGAGGTACCGGGGGCGAAGCCCGCCCCGGCCCGGCGGCCGAGTTAAAAAAAATAATAATCCCCGTGCAGTCTCAATGGCGGGGTGCGGGCCGGCCCGGCGGCCGGATGTGGCCGGAGAAGAGGCCTCTTGGCCGGGGTTAATAGTTTTGGAACGCGGCCCGCGGAAATAGTAGCGGCTGGAGGTACCGGGGGCGAAGCCCGCCCCGGCCCGGCGGCCGAGTTAAAAAAAATAATAATCCCCGTTCAGTCTCAATGGCGGGGTGCGGGCCGGCGCGGTGGCCGGGTTGGCCGGGGTTAATAGTTTTGGAACGCGGCCCGCGGAAATAGTAGCGGCTGGAGGTACCGGGGGCGAAGCCCGCCCCGGCCCGGCGGCCGAGTTAAAAAAAAAAATAATCCCCGTGCAGTCTCAATGGCGGGGTGCGGGCCGGCCCGGCGGCCGGATGTGGCCGGAGAAGAGGCCTCTTGGCCGGGGTTAATAGTTTTGGAACGCGGCCCGCGGAAATAGTAGCGGCTGGAGGTACCGGGGGCGAAGCCCGGCCCGGCGGCCGAGTTAAAAAAAAAATAATAATCCCCGTTCAGTCTCAATGGCGGGGTGCGGGCCGGCCCGGCGGCCGGGTGTGGCCGGAGAAGAGGCCTCTTGGCCGGGGTTAATAGTTTTGGAACGCGGCCCGCGGAAATCGTAGCGGCTGGAGGTACCGGGGGCGAAGCCCGCCCCAGCCCGGCGGCCGAGTTAAAAAAATAATAATCCCCGTGCAGTCTCAATGGCGGGGTGCGGGCCGGCCCGGCGGCCGGGTGTGGCCGGAGAAGAGGCCTCTTGGCCGGGGTTAATAGTTTTGGAACGCGGCCCGCGGAAATAGTAGCGGCTGGAGGTACCGGGGGCGAAGCCCGCCCCGGCCCGGCGGCCGACTTAAAAAAAATAATAATCCCCGTGTAGTCTCAATGGCGGGGTGCGGGCCGGCCCGGCGGCCGGGTGTGGCCGGAGAAGAGGCCTCTTGCCCGGGGTGAATAGTGTTGGAACGCGGCCCGCGGAAATAGTAGCGGCTGGAGGTACCGGGGGCGAAGCCCGCCCCGGCCCGGCGGCCGAGTTAAAAAAAATAATAATCCCCGTTCAGTCTCAATGGCGGGGTGCGGGCCGGCCCGGCGGCCGGGTGTGGCCGGAGAAGAGGCCTCTTGCCCGGGGTTAATAGTGTTGGAACGCGGCCCGCGGAAATAGTAGCGGCTGGAGGTACCGGGGGCGAAGCCCGCCCCGGCCCGGCGGCCGAGTTAAAAAAAATAATAATCCCCGTTCAGTCTCAATGGCGGGGTGCGGGCCGGCCCGGTGGCCGGGTGTGGCCGGAGAAGAGGCCTCTTGGCCGGGGTTAATAGTTTTGGAACGCGGGCCGCGGAAATAGTAGCGGATGGAGGTACCGGGGGCGAAGCCCGCCCCGGCCCGGCGGCCGAGTTAAAAAAAAAAAAAATCCCCGTGCAGTCTCAATGGCGGGGTGCGGGCCGGCCCGGCGGCCGGGTGTGGCCGGAGAAGAGGCCTCTTGGCCGGGGTTAATAGTTTTGGAACGCGGCCCGCGGAAATAGTAGCGGCTGGAGGTACCGGGGGCGAAGCCCGCCCCGGCCCGGCGGCCGAGTTAAAAAAAATAATAATCCCCGTGCAGTCTCAATGGCGGGGTGCGGGCCGGCCCTGTGGCCGGGTGTGGCCGGAGAAGAGGCCTCTTGGCCGGGGTTAATAGTTTTGGAACGCGGCCCGCGGAAATAGTAGCGGCTGGAGGTACCGGGGGCGAAGCCCGCCCCGGCCCGGCGGCCGAGTTAAAAAAAAAAATAATCCCCGTGCAGTCTCAATGGCGGGGTGCGGGCCGGCCCGGCGGCCGGGTGTGGCCGGAGAAGAGGCCTCTTGGCCGGGGTTAATAGTTTTGGAACGCGGCCCGCGGAAATAGTAGCGGCTGGAGGTACCGGGGGCGAAGCCCGCCCCGGCCCGGCGGCCGAGTTAAAAAAAATAATAATCCCCGTGCAGTCTCAATGGCGGGGTGCGGGCCGGCCCGGCGGCCGGGTGTGGCCGGAGAAGAGGCCTCTTGGCCGGGGTTAATAGTTTTGGAACGCGGCCCGCGGAAATAGTAGCGGCTGGAGGTACCGGGGGCGATGCCCGCCCCGGCCCGGCGGACGAGTTAAAAAAAATAATAATCCCCGTGCAGTCTCAATGGCGGGGTGCGGGCCGGCCCGGCGGCCGGGTGTGGCCGGAGAAGAGGCCTCTTGGCCGGGGTTAATAGTTTTGGAACGCGGCCCGTGGAAATAGTAGCGGCTGGAAGTACCGGGGGCGAAGCCCGCCCCGGCCCGGCGGCCGAGTTAAAAAAAATAATAATCCCCGTGCAGTCTCAATGGCGGGGTGCGGGCCGGCCCTGTGGCCGGGTGTGGCCGGAGAAGATGCCTCTTGGCCGGGGTTAATAGTTTTGGAACGCGGCCCGCGGAAATAGTAGCGGCTGGAGGTACCGGGGGCGAAGCCCGCCCCGGCCCGGCGGCCGAGTTAAAAAAAATAATAATCCCCGTGCAGTCTCAATGGCGGGGTGCGGGCCGGCCCGGCGGCCGCGTGTGGCCGGAGAAGAGGCCTCTTGGCCGGGGTTAATAGTTTTGGAACGCGGCCCACGGAAATAGTAGCGGCTGGAGGTACCGGGGGCGAGGCCCGCCCCAGCCCGGCGGCCGAGTTAAAAAAAAAAAAAATCCCCGTGCAGTCTCAATGGCGGGGTGCGGGCCGGCCAGGCGGCCGGGTGTGGCCGGAGAAGAGGCCTCTTGGCCGGGGTTAATAGTTTTGGAACGCGGCCCGCGGAAATCGTAGCGGCTGGAGGTAACGGGGGCGAAGCCCGCCCCGGCCCGGCGGCCGAGTTAAAAAAATAATAATCCCCGTGCAGTCTCAATGGCGGGGTGCGGGCCGGCCCGGCGGCCGGGTGTGGCCGGAGAAGAGGCCTCTTGGCCGGGGTTAATAGTTTTGGAACGCGGCCCGCGGAAATAGTAGCGGCTGGAGGTACCGGTGGCGAAGCTCGCCCTGGCCCGGCGGCCGAGTTAAAAAAAATAATAATCCCCGTGCAGTCTCAATGGCGGGGTGCGGGCCGGCCCGGTGGCCGGGTGTGGCCGGAGAAGAGGCCTCTTGGCCGGGGTTAATAGTTTTGGAACGCGGCCCGCGGAAATAGTAGCGGCTGGAGGTACCGGTGGCGAAGCTCGCCCCGGCCCGGCGGCCGAGTTAAAAAAAATTATAATCCTCGTGCAGTCTCAATGGCGGGGTGCGGGCCGGCCCGGTGGGCGGGTGTGGCCGGAGAAGAGGCCTCTTGGCCGGGGTTAATAGTTTTGGAACGCGGCCCGCGGAAATAGTAGCGGCTGGAGGTACTGGGGGCGAAGCCCGCCCCGGCCCGGCGGCCCAGTTAAAAAAAAAAATAATCCCCGTGCAGTCTCAATGGCGGGGTGCGGGCCGGCCCGGCGGCCGGGTGTGGCCGGAGAAGAGGCCTCTTGGCCGGGGTTAATAGTTTTGGAACGCGGCCCGCGGAAATAGTAGCGGCTGGAGGTACCGGGGGCGAAGCCCGCCCTGGCCCGGCGGCCGAGTTAAAAAAAATAATAATCCCCGTGTAGTCTCAATGGCGGGGTGCGGGCCGGCCCGGTGGCCGGGTTGGCCGGGGTTAATAGTTTTGGAACGCGGCCCGCAGATATAGTAGCGGCTGGAGGTACCGGGGGCGAAGCCCGCCCCGGCCCGGCGGCCGAGTTAAAAAAAATAATAATCCCCGTGCAGTCTCAATGGCGGGGTGCGGGCCGGCCCGGCGGCCGGATGTGGCCGGAGAAGAGGCCTCTTGGCCGGGGTTAATAGTTTTGGAACGCGGCCCGCGGAAATAGTAGCGGCTGGAGGTACCGGGGGCGAAGCCCGCCCCGGCCCGGCGGCCGAGTTAAAAAAAATAATAATCCCCGTTCAGTCTCAATGGCGGGGTGCGGGCCGGCGCGGTGGCCGGGTTGGCCGGGGTTAATAGTTTTGGAACGCGGCCCGCGGAAATAGTAGCGGCTGGAGGTACCGGGGGCGAAGCCCGCCCCGGCCCGGCGGCCGAGTTAAAAAAAAAAATAATCCCCGTGCAGTCTCAATGGCGGGGTGCGGGCCGGCCCGGCGGCCGGATGTGGCCGGAGAAGAGGCCTCTTGGCCGGGGTTAATAGTTTTGGAACGCGGCCCGCGGAAATAGTAGCGGCTGGAGGTACCGGGGGCGAAGCCCGGCCCGGCGGCCGAGTTAAAAAAAAAATAATAATCCCCGTTCAGTCTCAATGGCGGGGTGCGGGCCGGCCCGGCGGCCGGGTGTGGCCGGAGAAGAGGCCTCTTGGCCGGGGTTAATAGTTTTGGAACGCGGCCCGCGGAAATCGTAGCGGCTGGAGGTACCGGGGGCGAAGCCCGCCCCAGCCCGGCGGCCGAGTTAAAAAAATAATAATCCCCGTGCAGTCTCAATGGCGGGGTGCGGGCCGGCCCGGCGGCCGGGTGTGGCCGGAGAAGAGGCCTCTTGGCCGGGGTTAATAGTTTTGGAACGCGGCCCGCGGAAATAGTAGCGGCTGGAGGTACCGGGGGCGAAGCCCGCCCCGGCCCGGCGGCCGACTTAAAAAAAATAATAATCCCCGTGTAGTCTCAATGGCGGGGTGCGGGCCGGCCCGGCGGCCGGGTGTGGCCGGAGAAGAGGCCTCTTGCCCGGGGTGAATAGTGTTGGAACGCGGCCCGCGGAAATAGTAGCGGCTGGAGGTACCGGGGGCGAAGCCCGCCCCGGCCCGGCGGCCGAGTTAAAAAAAATAATAATCCCCGTTCAGTCTCAATGGCGGGGTGCGGGCCGGCCCGGCGGCCGGGTGTGGCCGGAGAAGAGGCCTCTTGCCCGGGGTTAATAGTGTTGGAACGCGGCCCGCGGAAATAGTAGCGGCTGGAGGTACCGGGGGCGAAGCCCGCCCCGGCCCGGCGGCCGAGTTAAAAAAAATAATAATCCCCGTGCAGCCTCAATGGCGGGGTGCGGGCCGGCCCTGTGGCCAGGTGTGGCCGGAGAAGAGGCCTCTTGGCCGGGGTTAATAGTTTTGGAACGCGGCCCGCGGAAATAGTAGCGGCTGGAGGTACCGGGGGCGAAGCCCGCCCCGGCCCGGCGGCCGAGTTAAAAAAAATAATAATCCCCGTGCAGTCTCAATGGCGGGGTGCGGGCCGGCCCGGCGGCCGGGTGTGGCCGGAGAAGAGGCCTCTTGGCCGGGGTTAATAGTTTTGGAACGCGGCCCGCGGAAATAGTAGCGGCTGGAGGTACCGGGGGCGAAGCCCGCCCCGGCCCGGCGGCCGAGTTAAAAAAAAAAAAAATCCCCGTGCAGTCTCAATGGCGGGGTGCGGGCCGGCCCGGCGGCCGGGTGTGGCCGGAGAAGAGGCCTCTTGGCCGGGGTTAATAGTTTTGGAACGCGGCCCGCGGAAATAGTAGCGGCTGGAGGTACCGGGGGCGAAGCCCACCCCCGCCCGGCGGCCGATTTAAAAAAAATAATAATCCCCGTGCAGTCTCAATGGCGGGGTGCGGGCCGGCCCGGCGGCCGGGTGTGGCCGGAGAAGAGGCCTCTTGGCCGGGGTTAATAGTTTTGGAACGCGGCCCGCGGAAATAGTAGCGGCTGGAGGTACCGGGGGCGAAGCCCGCCTCGGCCCGGCGGCCGAGTTAAAAAAAATAATAATCCCCGTTCAGTCTCAATGGCGGGGTGCGGGCCGGCCCGGCGGCCGGGTGTGGCCGGGGAAGAGGCCTCTTGCCCGTGGTGAATAGTGTTGGAACGCGGCCCGCGGAAATAGTAGCGGCTGGAGGTACCGGGGGCGAAGCCCGCCCTGGCCCGGCGGCCGAGTTAAAAAAAATAATAATCCCCGTGTAGTCTCAATGGCGGGGTGCGGGCCGGCCCGGTGGCCGGGTTGGCCGGGGTTAATAGTTTTGGAACGCGGCCCGCGGAAATAGTAGCGGCTGGAGGTACCGGGGGCGAAGCCCGCCCCGGCCCGGCGGCCGAGTTAAAAAAAATAATAATCCCCGTTCAGTCTCAATGGCGGGGTGCGGGCCGGCCCGGTGGCCGGAGAAGAGGCCTCTTGGCCGGGGTTAATAGTTTTGGAACGCGGCCGCGGAAATAGTAGCGGCTGGAGGTACCGGGGGCGAAGCCCGCCCTGGCCCGGCGGCCGAGTTAAAAAAAATAATAATACCCGTGTAGTCTCAATGGCGGGGTGCGGGCCGGCCCGGTGGCCGGGTTGGCCGGGGTTAATAGTTTTGGAACGCGGCCCGCGGAAATAGTAGCGGCTGGAGGTACCGGGGGCGAAGCCCGCCCCGGCCCGGCGGCCGAGTTAAAAAAAATAATAATCCCCGTGCAGTCTCAATGGCGGGGTGCGGGCCGGCCCGGCGGCCGGGTGTGGCCGGAGAAGAGGCCTCTTGGCCGGGGTTAATAGTTTTGGAACGCGGCCCGCGGAAATAGTAGCGGCTGGAGGTACCGGTGGCGAAGCTCGCCCTGGCCCGGCGGCCGAGTTAAAAAAAATAATAATCCCCGTGCAGTCTCAATGGCGGGGTGCGGGCCGGCCCGGTGGCCGGGTGTGGCCGGAGAAGAGGCCTCTTGGCCGGGGTTAATAGTTTTGGAACGCGGCCCGCGGAAATAGTAGCGGCTGGAGGTACCGGTGGCGAAGCTCGCCCCGGCCCGGGGGCCGAGTTAAAAAAAATTATAATCCTCGTGCAGTCTCAATGGCGGGGTGCGCACCGGCCCGGTGGCCGGGTGTGGCCGGAGAAGAGGCCTCTTGGCCGGGGTTAATAGTTTTGGAACGCGGCCCGCGGAAATAGTAGCGGCTGGAGGTACCGGGGGCGAAGCCCGCCCCGGCCCGGCGGCCCAGTTAACAAAAATAATAATCCCCGTGCAGTCTCAATGGCGGGGTGCGGGCCGGCCCGGCGGCCGGGTGTGGCCGGAGAAGAGGCCTCTTGGCCGGGGTTAATAGTTTTGGAACGCAGCCCGCGGAAATAGTAGCGGCTGGAGGTACCGGGGGCGAAGCCCGCCCTGGCCCGGCGGCCGAGTTAAAAAAAATAATAATCCCCGTGTAGTCTCAATGGCGGGGTGCGGGCCGGCCCGGTGGCCGGGTTGGCCGGGGTTAATAGTTTTGGAACGCGGCCCGCGGAAATAGTAGCGGCTGGAGGTACCGGGGGCGAAGCCCGCCCCGGCCCGGCGGCCGAGTTAAAAAAAATAATAATCCCCGTGCAGTCTCAATGGCGGGGTGCGGGCCGGCCCGGCGGCCGGATGTGGCCGGAGAAGAGGCCTCTTGGCCGGGGTTAATAGTTTTGGAACGCGGCCCGCGGAAATAGTAGCGGCTGGAGGTACCGGGGGCGAAGCCCGCCCCGGCCCGGCGGCCCAGTAAAAAAAAATAATAATCCCCGTTCAGTCTCAATGGCGGGGTGCGGGCCGGCCCGGCGGCCGGGTGTGGCCGGGGAAGAGGCCTCTTGGCCGGGGTTAATAGTTTTGGAACGCGGCCCGCGGAAATAGTAGTGGCTGGAGGTACCGGGGGCGAAGCCCGCCCTGGCCCGGCGGCCGAGTTAAAAAAAATAATAATCCCCGTGTAGTCTCAATGGCGGGGTGCGGGCCGGCCCGGTGGCCGGGTTGGCCGGGGTTAATAGTTTTGGAACGCGGCCCGCGGAAATAGTAGCGGCTGGAGGTACCGGGGGCGAAGCCCGCCCCGGCCCGGCGGCCGAGTTAAAAAAAATAATAATCCCCGTTCAGTCTCAATGGCGGGGTGCGGGCCGGCCCGGCGGCCGGGTGTGGCCGGGGAAGAGGCCTCTTGCCCGGGGTGAATAGTGTTTGAACGCGGCCCGCGGAAATAGTAGCGGCTGGAGGTACCGGGGGCGAAGCCCGGCCCGGCGGCCGAGTTAAAAAAAAAAAAAAAATCCCCGTTCAGTCTCAATGGCGGGGTGCGGGCCGGCCCGGCGGCCGGGTGTGGCCGGAGAAGAGGCCTCTTGGCCGGGGTTAATAGTTTTGGAACGCGGCCCGCGGAAATAGTAGCGGCTGGAGGTACCGGGGGCGAAGCCCGCCCCGGCCCGGCGGCCGAGTTAAAAAAAATAATAATCCCCGTTCAGTCTCAATGGCGGGGTGCGGGCCGGCCCGGTGGCCGGGTGTGGCCGGAGAAGAGGCCTCTTGGCCGGGGTTAATAGTTTTGGAACGCGGGCCGCGGAAATAGTAGCGGATGGAGGTACCGGGGGCGAAGCCCGCCCCGGCCCGGCGGCCGAGTTAAAAAAAAAAAAAATCCCCGTGCAGTCTCAATGGCGGGGTGCGGGCCGGCCCGGCGGCCGGGTGTGGCCGGAGAAGAGGCCTCTTGGCCGGGGTTAATAGTTTTGGAACGCGGCCCGCGGAAATAGTAGCGGCTGGAGGTACCGGGGGCGAAGCCCGCCCCGGCCCGGCGGCCGAGTTAAAAAAAATAATAATCCCCGTGCAGTCTCAATGGCGGGGTGCGGGCCGGCCCTGTGGCCGGGTGTGGCCGGAGAAGAGGCCTCTTGGCCGGGGTTAATAGTTTTGGAACGCGGCCCGCGGAAATAGTAGCGGCTGGAGGTACCGGGGGCGAAGCCCGCCCCGGCCCGGCGGCCGAGTTAAAAAAAAAAATAATCCCCGTGCAGTCTCAATGGCGGGGTGCGGGCCGGCCCGGCGGCCGGGTGTGGCCGGAGAAGAGGCCTCTTGGCCGGGGTTAATAGTTTTGGAACGCGGCCCGCGGAAATAGTAGCGGCTGGAGGTACCGGGGGCGAAGCCCGCCCCGGCCCGGCGGCCGAGTTAAAAAAAATAATAATCCCCGTGCAGTCTCAATGGCGGGGTGCGGGCCGGCCCGGCGGCCGGGTGTGGCCGGAGAAGAGGCCTCTTGGCCGGGGTTAATAGTTTTGGAACGCGGCCCGCGGAAATAGTAGCGGCTGGAGGTACCGGGGGCGATGCCCGCCCCGGCCCGGCGGACGAGTTAAAAAAAATAATAATCCCCGTGCAGTCTCAATGGCGGGGTGCGGGCCGGCCCGGCGGCCGGGTGTGGCCGGAGAAGAGGCCTCTTGGCCGGGGTTAATAGTTTTGGAACGCGGCCCGTGGAAATAGTAGCGGCTGGAAGTACCGGGGGCGAAGCCCGCCCCGGCCCGGCGGCCGAGTTAAAAAAAATAATAATCCCCGTGCAGTCTCAATGGCGGGGTGCGGGCCGGCCCTGTGGCCGGGTGTGGCCGGAGAAGATGCCTCTTGGCCGGGGTTAATAGTTTTGGAACGCGGCCCGCGGAAATAGTAGCGGCTGGAGGTACCGGGGGCGAAGCCCGCCCCGGCCCGGCGGCCGAGTTAAAAAAAATAATAATCCCCGTGCAGTCTCAATGGCGGGGTGCGGGCCGGCCCGGCGGCCGCGTGTGGCCGGAGAAGAGGCCTCTTGGCCGGGGTTAATAGTTTTGGAACGCGGCCCACGGAAATAGTAGCGGCTGGAGGTACCGGGGGCGAGGCCCGCCCCAGCCCGGCGGCCGAGTTAAAAAAAAAAAAAATCCCCGTGCAGTCTCAATGGCGGGGTGCGGGCCGGCCAGGCGGCCGGGTGTGGCCGGAGAAGAGGCCTCTTGGCCGGGGTTAATAGTTTTGGAACGCGGCCCGCGGAAATCGTAGCGGCTGGAGGTAACGGGGGCGAAGCCCGCCCCGGCCCGGCGGCCGAGTTAAAAAAATAATAATCCCCGTGCAGTCTCAATGGCGGGGTGCGGGCCGGCCCGGCGGCCGGGTGTGGCCGGAGAAGAGGCCTCTTGGCCGGGGTTAATAGTTTTGGAACGCGGCCCGCGGAAATAGTAGCGGCTGGAGGTACCGGTGGCGAAGCTCGCCCTGGCCCGGCGGCCGAGTTAAAAAAAATAATAATCCCCGTGCAGTCTCAATGGCGGGGTGCGGGCCGGCCCGGTGGCCGGGTGTGGCCGGAGAAGAGGCCTCTTGGCCGGGGTTAATAGTTTTGGAACGCGGCCCGCGGAAATAGTAGCGGCTGGAGGTACCGGTGGCGAAGCTCGCCCCGGCCCGGCGGCCGAGTTAAAAAAAATTATAATCCTCGTGCAGTCTCAATGGCGGGGTGCGGGCCGGCCCGGTGGGCGGGTGTGGCCGGAGAAGAGGCCTCTTGGCCGGGGTTAATAGTTTTGGAACGCGGCCCGCGGAAATAGTAGCGGCTGGAGGTACCGGGGGCGAAGCCCGCCCCGGCCCGGCGGCCCAGTTAAAAAAAAAAATAATCCCCGTGCAGTCTCAATGGCGGGGTGCGGGCCGGCCCGGCGGCCGGGTGTGGCCGGAGAAGAGGCCTCTTGGCCGGGGTTAATAGTTTTGGAACGCGGCCCGCGGAAATAGTAGCGGCTGGAGGTACCGGGGGCGAAGCCCGCCCTGGCCCGGCGGCCGAGTTAAAAAAAATAATAATCCCCGTGTAGTCTCAATGGCGGGGTGCGGGCCGGCCCGGTGGCCGGGTTGGCCGGGGTTAATAGTTTTGGAACGCGGCCCGCAGATATAGTAGCGGCTGGAGGTACCGGGGGCGAAGCCCGCCCCGGCCCGGCGGCCGAGTTAAAAAAAATAATAATCCCCGTGCAGTCTCAATGGCGGGGTGCGGGCCGGCCCGGCGGCCGGATGTGGCCGGAGAAGAGGCCTCTTGGCCGGGGTTAATAGTTTTGGAACGCGGCCCGCGGAAATAGTAGCGGCTGGAGGTACCGGGGGCGAAGCCCGCCCCGGCCCGGCGGCCGAGTTAAAAAAAATAATAATCCCCGTTCAGTCTCAATGGCGGGGTGCGGGCCGGCGCGGTGGCCGGGTTGGCCGGGGTTAATAGTTTTGGAACGCGGCCCGCGGAAATAGTAGCGGCTGGAGGTACCGGGGGCGAAGCCCGCCCCGGCCCGGCGGCCGAGTTAAAAAAAAAAATAATCCCCGTGCAGTCTCAATGGCGGGGTGCGGGCCGGCCCGGCGGCCGGATGTGGCCGGAGAAGAGGCCTCTTGGCCGGGGTTAATAGTTTTGGAACGCGGCCCGCGGAAATAGTAGCGGCTGGAGGTACCGGGGGCGAAGCCCGGCCCGGCGGCCGAGTTAAAAAAAAAATAATAATCCCCGTTCAGTCTCAATGGCGGGGTGCGGGCCGGCCCGGCGGCCGGGTGTGGCCGGAGAAGAGGCCTCTTGGCCGGGGTTAATAGTTTTGGAACGCGGCCCGCGGAAATCGTAGCGGCTGGAGGTACCGGGGGCGAAGCCCGCCCCAGCCCGGCGGCCGAGTTAAAAAAATAATAATCCCCGTGCAGTCTCAATGGCGGGGTGCGGGCCGGCCCGGCGGCCGGGTGTGGCCGGAGAAGAGGCCTCTTGGCCGGGGTTAATAGTTTTGGAACGCGGCCCGCGGAAATAGTAGCGGCTGGAGGTACCGGGGGCGAAGCCCGCCCCGGCCCGGCGGCCGACTTAAAAAAAATAATAATCCCCGTGTAGTCTCAATGGCGGGGTGCGGGCCGGCCCGGCGGCCGGGTGTGGCCGGAGAAGAGGCCTCTTGCCCGGGGTGAATAGTGTTGGAACGCGGCCCGCGGAAATAGTAGCGGCTGGAGGTACCGGGGGCGAAGCCCGCCCCGGCCCGGCGGCCGAGTTAAAAAAAATAATAATCCCCGTTCAGTCTCAATGGCGGGGTGCGGGCCGGCCCGGCGGCCGGGTGTGGCCGGAGAAGAGGCCTCTTGCCCGGGGTTAATAGTGTTGGAACGCGGCCCGCGGAAATAGTAGCGGCTGGAGGTACCGGGGGCGAAGCCCGCCCCGGCCCGGCGGCCGAGTTAAAAAAAATAATAATCCCCGTGCAGCCTCAATGGCGGGGTGCGGGCCGGCCCTGTGGCCAGGTGTGGCCGGAGAAGAGGCCTCTTGGCCGGGGTTAATAGTTTTGGAACGCGGCCCGCGGAAATAGTAGCGGCTGGAGGTACCGGGGGCGAAGCCCGCCCCGGCCCGGCGGCCGAGTTAAAAAAAATAATAATCCCCGTGCAGTCTCAATGGCGGGGTGCGGGCCGGCCCGGCGGCCGGGTGTGGCCGGAGAAGAGGCCTCTTGGCCGGGGTTAATAGTTTTGGAACGCGGCCCGCGGAAATAGTAGCGGCTGGAGGTACCGGGGGCGAAGCCCGCCCCGGCCCGGCGGCCGAGTTAAAAAAAAAAAAAATCCCCGTGCAGTCTCAATGGCGGGGTGCGGGCCGGCCCGGCGGCCGGGTGTGGCCGGAGAAGAGGCCTCTTGGCCGGGGTTAATAGTTTTGGAACGCGGCCCGCGGAAATAGTAGCGGCTGGAGGTACCGGGGGCGAAGCCCGCCCCGGCCCGGCGGCCGATTTAAAAAAAATAATAATCCCCGTGCAGTCTCAATGGCGGGGTGCGGGCCGGCCCGGCGGCCGGGTGTGGCCGGAGAAGAGGCCTCTTGGCCGGGGTTAATAGTTTTGGAACGCGGCCCGCGGAAATAGTAGCGGTTGGAGGTACCGGGGGCGAAGCCCGCCCCGGCCCGGCGGCCGACTTAAAAAAAATAATAATCCCCGTGCAGTCTCAATGGCGGGGTGCGGGCCGGCCCGGCGGCCGGGTGTGGCCGGAGAAGAGGCCTCTTGGCCGGGGTTAATAGTTTTGGAACGCGGCCCGCGGAAATAGTAGCGGCTGGAGGTACCGGGGGCGAAGCCCGCCCCGGCCCGGCGGCCGAGTTAAAAAAAATAATAATCCCCGTGCAGCCTCAATGGCGGGGTGCGGGCCGGCCCTGTGGCCAGGTGTGGCCGGAGAAGAGGCCTCTTGGCCGGGGTTAATAGTTTTGGAATGCGGCCCGCGGAAATAGTAGCGGCTGGAGGTACCGGGGGCGAAGCCCGCCCCGGCCCGGCGGCCGAGTTAAAAAAATAATAATCCCCGTGCAGTCTCAATGGCGGGGTGCGGGCCGGCCCGGCGGCCGGGTGTGGCCGGAGAAGAGGCCTCTTGGCCGGGGTTAATAGTTTTGGAACGCGGCCCGCGGAAATAGTAGCGACTGGAGGTACCGGGGGCGAAGCCCGCCCCGGCCCGGCGGCCGAGTTAAAAAAAATAATAATCCCCGTGCAGTCTCAATGGCGGGGTGCGGGCCGGCCCGGCGGCCGGGTGTGGCCGGAGAAGAGGCCTCTTGGCCGGGGTTAATAGTTTTGGAACGCGGCCCGCGGAAATAGTAGCGGCTGGAGGTACCGGGGGCGAAGCCCGCCCCGGCCCGGCGGCCGAGTTAAAAAAAAAAAATAATCCCCGTGCAGTCTCAATGGCGGGGTGCGGGCCGGCCCGGCGGCCGGGTGTGGCCGGAGAAGAGGCCTCTTGGCCGGGGTTAATAGTTTTGGAACGCGGCCCGCGGAAATAGTAGCGGCTGGAGGTACCGGGGGCGAAGCCCGCCCCGGCCCGGCGGCCGATTTAAAAAAAATAATAATCCCCGTGCAGTCTCAATGGCGGGGTGCGGGCCGGCCCGGCGGCCGGGTGTGGCCGGAGAAGAGGCCTCTTGGCCGGGGTTAATAGTTTTGGAACGCGGCCCGCGGAAATAGTAGCGGCTGGAGGTACCGGGGGCGAAGCCCGCCCCGGCCCGGCGGCCGACTTAAAAAAAATAATAATCCCCGTGCAGTCTCAATGGCGGGGTGCGGGCCGGCCCGGCGGCCGGGTGTGGCCGGAGAAGAGGCCTCTTGGCCGGGGTTAATAGTTTTGGAACGCGGCCCGCGGAAATAGTAGCGGCTGGAGGTACCGGGGGCGAAGCCCGCCCCGGCCCGGCGGCCGAGTTAAAAAAAATAATAATCCCCGTGCAGCCTCAATGGCGGGGTGCGGGCCGGCCCTGTGGCCAGGTGTGGCCGGAGAAGAGGCCTCTTGGCCGGGGTTAATAGTTTTGGAACGCGGCCCGCGGAAATAGTAGCGGCTGGAGGTACCGGGGGCGAAGCCCGCCCCGGCCCGGCGGCCGAGTTAAAAAAATAATAATCCCCGTGCAGTCTCAATGGCGGGGTGCGGGCCGGCCCGGCGGCCGGGTGTGGCCGGAGAAGAGGCCTCTTGGCCGGGGTTAATAGTTTTGGAACGCGGCCCGCGGAAATAGTAGCGGCTGGAGGTACCGGGGGCGAAGCCCGCCCCGGCCCGGCGGCCGACTTAAAAAAAATAATAATCCCCGTGTAGTCTCAATGGCGGGGTGCGGGCCGGCCCGGCGGCCGGGTGTGGCCGGAGAAGAGGCCTCTTGCCCGGGGTTAATAGTGTTGGAACGCGGCCCGCGGAAATAGTAGCGGCTGGAGGTACCGGGGGCGAAGCCCGCCCCGGCCCGGCGGCCGAGTTAAAAAAAATAATAATCCCCGTGCAGCCTCAATGGCGGGGTGCGGGCCGGCCCTGTGGCCGGGTGTGGCCGGAGAAGAGGCCTCTTGGCCGGGGTTAATAGTTTTGGAACGCGGCCCGCGGAAATAGTAGCGGCTGGAGGTACCGGGGGCGAAGCCCGCCCCGGCCCGGCGGCCGAGTTAAAAAAAAAAATAATCCCCGTGCAGTCTCAATGGCGGGGTGCGGGCCGGCCCGGCGGCCGGGTGTGGCCGGAGAAGAGGC